>NC_136910.1:32383126-32461579 GCF_949606895.1 Notothenia rossii | reverse complement strand
GAAGAAACATCTGCCCTTCACACCTGCAGCTTCATGAAGCACAGCTGGAGAATCTGGTGAATGTGTTTGTGGCTGCCTCTTGGCTGAAATCTGTTGAAGATGTTTAAGCTTTCTCCTGAGGAATAACACCTGTGTCTGACAGGAGAAAGCTCAGAGCCTCACCCTGTCCTCACTACACCAGAGACTCAGCAGGTCAACTTATCAACAGTTAAATGCAGCTAATGTGTTTGGTTTAAAATCACACTTTGAAGAACACTCAACTCCTATTAGACGCTTTCACACCGGAGTACTTTTCCCAGGAATAGTTCCGATACTTCCTGGGATTTTACACCAAAAAGATCTGGAACTAGAACTTCGGGAACCTTTTCACCCCTTTTCAGTCCCTGCTAGAGAGGTGGTACTTTCCTGGGGAGATCGAGTTCACACCGGAATAAGTCCCTGAGGGAGGATTAGGCAAATTAAGCCGCTGACGTCACTTCTTCTTCTTCTGCTTTGGGTTTACTGGCAAGCTGCAAACAACTTCACGGCGTATACTGCCACACAAAGTTCCCGGCCGGAAGTCCCCGGAGTTGGGGACTGGCTTCAGTAGAAGCTGCTGGGACTCCCAGCAGCTTCTACTGAAGCCTTCCGAGTAAATCGCCAGAACGCTGACACCTCCTCATCTCCACTGCTCCCATGTTTTCTTTTGCGTTGCCATAAGTTAGTCTCTCTCCGTTGGTGCGCTGGGCTAATGCTAATAATGCTAATGCAAGCAAATACAATGGCGGCTTCACAAAACTTTTCCGAGTTTTACGGGGCGTGGTTTGCAATTCGCCCAGTCAATCAGAAATTGGAACCTTTTCCTCCCCAGGAAAGTCCCTGCTCTCTAGCAGGGACTGAAAAGGGGTGAAAAGATTTGCAAAAGAAAGTTCTAGTTCCAGATCTTTTTCGTGTGAACGCAAAATCCCAGGAACTATCGGAACTATTCTTGGGAAAAGTACTCCGGTGTGAAAGCGCCTATAGAGAGGCGAAGTCCCTCCCTTTCTGATGACCACCATGGGACCTTATTTCGGAAAGATTATGTATTGAAGTCAATGGAGAGAGAAAACGTATCTTTCGATCCCGTTTGAATTGTGCCACGAATTACACATATGATGTTTGTCAATCTTAAATAACAATTTCCGTGTCAAAAAAGTCACAGTTTGTCGTAAAACTGTTGAAATATAAGACTATGAAAAATACGCAACGAGAAAGACTACAAATCCCAGAATCCCGGTCCCGCATGCTGGCTCTTACAGAACCGACTAACTCCCCTTGTGTGTATGTACAGCTCTCAACATGCCCAGACTTGGAGTGATTTTCACCTCTTTTAATACTTTCTGCCTCATTCTGAAAGAAAGAAGTGAAATGTGCCAACGTGACGGCCGTTTTGGTGTGTGGTGCGAGACGGGAGATGTAGTTCATTGAGCGTTTCACAGAAGAAAAAAATGTTACTTCACAGTTTTACGACATATTTAAAAAAAATTGACTTGATTGTAAATTGACAAACATCATATGTGTAATTCGTGGCACAATTCAAACGGAATCCAAAGATAATCTTTCTCTCCCCATTGACTTCAATACATCATTTTTCCGAAATAAGGTCCCATGGAGCTCCCCCAGAAGGGGAGGGACTTCGCCACTCTATTGGTTACTCTCTGTCAGAAGAATCTGAGGAATGAGACAGAGCTGTAAATGGTCCTTACTCACACAAGTAGGTCCACACACACACACACCAGTTCTGTTGCTATGTGTTTTTATGATGTTGTTCTTATGTCACAATGCATTGGCTTTAGTTAGCAGGTATATGTCTAAGGCGGTGGTGGCTAAAAGGTTAATGTGAGTTGTGACATTTATACTATGAAGCTTTAAAAATGTTTGGATTTCCCTCAATAATTAACCAGGTGAAGGATTACAGTCATCAGACATCTATTCTTAAAGCTGAATGGGCAATATAATTCTATAATAATGTTGGTTGAAATAACAAATTTCACACTTGTGATTTAATTAACAATATTATAGGGTTCCTTTAAAAAAATTAAATGGTATGTACCAACAACCAATTAGGTTTGGTACATAACTGGCCAATCACAGCGACTCTGTACAAATTGGTTCTATGTTTTTTTCGTTCTGCGGCTGGCAGGCACCATGTTTCAAGTTCATGACTATGGCAATACAGTATGTGTTCAATTTATGATTTTACCTTTGCCAACAAAAACCTTTATCAGGGTAAAAGAGAGAAAACCGTGTAGAAGAGAGAGTTAAAGACAGAGGGTTGTGGTCTTGGATCAGCTGTTCAAGCACAGTTTCCTCGCTGCAGACCTTTTTGTAAACAGCTGTTTCTATTGATGCTTATGCAAACAGGTGGTTTCAAGTGCCGCTTCTACAGCTGTGACCAGTTACTGAAAACATCTGTTTGTAGAGCCGGTTGGGCACATGATGGTGCTACCTCACATTTCTAGTCCTGGTATGCATGGACTGAAGTCCAGGGCTAGCTTATTGTACGGGTGGAGCTGTTCAGAAGCAGGCTCTTCTCTGACCTGTCGGTGACATTTGGCCAGTGGTGTAGATGTCTCTTATGGCTCTGACACACCAAAACAAAATCAAATAAATACATTTATCCTCTGTGGGACAAATAAATGAATTCTGATTCTGTTTCAAAAGTGCCTCGCCAATTCAACATGCTGAATCAGCAGTGAAGAATATTTGAAGCTGAGAAAAGTCCTGGTGGCACGGGACACAACACAAAAACATGGCCGTCAGACACTCATCAATGTATAGTCGTTATCCATCTCAGAGAGTCAGCTTGGTGCGTTAGGCCATCTCCACCCGTTTAAGGCCCTCCTCACTGGGCAGTGTCAAGGTTAGGGATTTTAAGATTTTACTGATCACATTCAAAGCCCTTCATGGTTCAGCCCCCGGCCACATTGCTAGACTGCTGGCTCCTGCAAGTCCTGGTCCAGGTCCAGGTCCTGGTCAGGTCCTCAGGCAGCGCTCTGTGGCTCCTACATGGTCCAGGACATGGTCCGGTCCTCAGGCAGCGCTCTGGTGCTCCTGCATGGTCCAGGTCCTGGTCAGGTCCTGGTCAGGTCCTGGTCAGGTCCTCAGGCAGCGCTCTGGGGCTCCTGGGGCCCGGCCCATGCGTAAAGGGGCCTATTTGATTCCCTGTCAGTAAGCAAAGGGTTTTCCATTTGTTCCGAGGGCAGGTCCTTAAAGGGGGGCACAAAGTCAGGGAACAAAGGTCTTATATGCTCTAAATGTTTCATTTAAAATGATAAAATAAATGTTGGTATAACTGAAACATTGAGAGATGTGCACAGTTACATATCTTTGGTTATTTTTAGGTAGAGGAAACTAAAAGTTGATTGGAACATTGGTGATGGAACTAGATTTTAAACCCTTGAACATGGAAAAGCATTTAAAACGTATGTGGAGTGGAACTTTAAATGGTTATGCATAACATCAAAGCTGACCACTGATCACACAAACAAGATTTATAAATGTACATTTTAAACGTTTGGACTTTGGACTTCTTTAAGCCAGGAGGGCTTTTGCTATGTTGGAAAATATGGATGCTCTGTCACTGAAGACTTGGTTTAGGAACTTTTTGGTAGTGTTGGTCTAGAAAGACTGACATACATCACTAAGGGCAAGCAGAAGGACTTTATTCAGCTCTTTGAACCATATATGAACATTATGAGGGATGGGAAGGTGATCTCTGAAAGGGAATTGAGGAATTCCTCTATTCTATTTATGATGTATGTGTGTATAAGTGTGAAGTACATGTTTGTTTTCATATTGTTGTTCCAATATAAGAAAATGCCAATAAACATATTATGAAGATTTAAAGATTTACATTTCTGAGCAAAAGCAATCCAAAGATATGCTTAATCTATGAACAACAATCGAAATAAATCGAAATTTGATCCAATGTATTCACATGTGTTAAAGCTGACTTCTGTATTACTGATGGCAGACAAAGATAATTCTTAGAGACCTGTCTAGGTTCAAGCATAATATGACACTGAATATTGAAAAGCAGAAAGGATCATTTATAGTGAGAGCAGACAGGAGACTGAGCACACACACATCTGACTGCTCACACTTCCCTTTTCTAGAGCTGCACTGCAAATAGAAACAGCTTCTGACTGAGCTGCTCTTCATTTCTCTATTTAAAAACACAACCAAAGCACTGTGCCACGCTGCCATCACTGCAGACTACAGTAGAGCAATGTCATCAACCCATGTAGGATGTATGAAGATAATGTGAAACCAAGTACACATGAGCAGTGTACAGTCAGAGTGCCTAACTGTGGTCAAAGGATAGTCAGTGGTAGGGTCAATAATGTGAATCCAGAAGTGAATTGAAGCTTGATCCTGTTCAGCACCAGAAATGCATGCTCCTTCCACAGGCTGGAATTGGAAATGGAATAGTTTAGTAATAATAGGGCTTATTATTATAATATTAGTGAATCCTAGCTCCAGCACCTCTTGCAAGTCTTCCTTGGGGATTCATTGTCTTTCAATAATGTAAACACAAACAAGCCCTCAAGAAATACAGATGTGTAAAAAATATTATTATTATTATCAGCCACTTTACATAATGCTTTCTGGATGAAATGCCTTACTGAAACGTTAAAGAACAAGTATAGATTTAGAACAGAAATATTTTAGAATGAGTAGTAGCATTAGCAGGTCAGGGTTGTGTGAAGGGTTTTCTGAATACACTGCACCCAGAGTGAGGGTATCCCTGTGTCTCATCAACAACAACACAATAACTCACTGCACATTCCTTGAGCCTTTACATGGACACATGTCATGGATTTGCATTGGGAAGTTAGGTAACTGTGAGCCAAAACAGTGTTGACTCTAACTGAGTTATTTGCATTCAGGCAAATGTGCTCAGTGGCTGTAGATTAAAGCAGTGACCTGCTGACTGGCTGTCTGAAGGGACCCCACGCACCAAGCTCCTGACTGAGTTCTGGTTAAAGGATAAATGGCAGACTGCAGACAGAGACACTTTACTACTGATTCTTATTCTAGTCCCTTCTAAAACTTCCTGATCTGCTTTCATCAGTGTATTTTGGAATATTTCAATTCATTCTTCTCTCTCTCTCTCTCAACAGCATATTTTGCCTCTTGCTTTGCAAAGTGCTGTTATAAAAAATGGAATACTATCAAAAGGACGTAGAAGCAGTGTTTCCACCAGACCAGGGGCCTCATTTATAAAGGGATATACGCTCAAAAAATGGCGTACGCCACTTTCTACGCAATGTTTGCGATTTATAAAATTGCTATAGTCATTCAAAATATATCATACAGTGGAAAAAAAATAAGTATTTGATCCCTAGCCAATTATTTAAAGGTGACCTATCATGCAAAATGCACTTTTGTACGTCTTTTATACATGAATATGTGTCCCCGGTGTTCCAGGGAGCTCACCAAGTGTCAGAAAACACAACCCTCTTTATTTTCCTCCATACCGAAATCTCTTAAAAAGGGGCTGCAACGGATCTGATACAGACTGATCCAGATTTGAACACTTCTGTGACTTCAAAGAAGTGGTGCTACGGCTATTGGGCCAACTCCACCAATCAGGAGGAGACAGCCACGGACATTGCCGTTCGAAAGCGCTGGAGACGCTGTAGTACATATGCCAGGCCTGTAGATGGTGCTGTTCTCACAGAACCAGCCCATGCAAAGACAGTGTGAAATTGAGCGAAATGAGGAATGGCTGAAATGCATGATCTGTTTGGTATTTTGAAAAATAAAAAGTATACATATGCCTTATATAGGTATGGTCCTACACTATATTATTAAAATATAGCATGATAGGTCCACTTTAAGTTTACCCACTTACAAAGAAATGAACAGTCTATCATTTTAATGGTAGGTTTATTTGAATAATGAGAGACAGAATATTAAAAAGAATATCCAATGTACATAATTTAAGAGATATAAATGGATTTCTATTTAATTGTGTGAAATAAGTATTTGATCCCCTTGCAACCAACAAGGATTCTGGCTCCCACAGACCGGTCACATAAGTCCATTTCCTTTAGGAAAGTACTCCTAACATCAACTAGTTACCTGTATAAAAGACACCTGTCCACAGAATCAATCAATCAGATTCCAACCTCTCCACCATGGGCCAGACTAAAGGGCTGTCTAAGGACCTCAGGGACCAGACTGTACACCTCCACCAGGCTGGGACTGGCTACAAGACCATCAGAGAGCAGCTCTGTGAGGAGGTGACAACTATTGGTGCCATTATTCAGAAATGGAAGAAAGACAGCATGAGCATCCAGCAAGTCCTCCAACTCATACGACCAGATGCCGTTTGTTCAAGCACTCAATACGTCCTATAATTACGTTTTAAAGTTTTCGCCCTCTAGTGCTCCCGTTGAATGCAAACGTTACAGATGGTCGTTTATTCACAAATAACCCTCTCTGTAAAATCCTAAATTGTAGGATAGTTTGGCCATTAAAACGCTTTTTGATTAGATTTCTAGCGAGAAGTGTATATTGTACTTTTAAAATCCACGTCCAGTCGATATGTAGGATCAATAGTTTGATAGATATTACGAAGATGATTTGAGGTATGCGGCAGCCTCCATGTAAAGTTACGAGTTGAAAACAGTGTTTCCGGTCTCGACGTTTTCATAATAAAACCAATGATCAAATGAACATTTAATATTCATTGCTAAAGGTAAAGCCGAATCATCACAGCGCACAAAACCTATTAGCGCCGCAGATGGACCAAAAAAGGGAGCGTTTGAAGAAAAAAAAAAGGGGCGGGTCCGCTCAGTGAAACGATAACAACGAAACATGGAGGAACAGAAGTCTGTGTTTAAATGTTGTGTGTGTGTGTGTGTGTGTGTGTGTGTGTGTGTGTGTGTGTGTGTGTGTGTGTGTGTGTGTGTGTGTGTGTGTGTGTGTGTGTGTGTGTGTGTGTGTGTGTGTGTGTGTGTGTGTGTGTGTGTGTGTGTGTGTGTGGAGGTGTGTGTGGTTAAAACACATCAGCCTTTCTAATGATTCTGAAGGTAAACACATTGAAGGCGGTGCGTGAAAGGCTGTGCGTGAAAGGCACTGCGCGCTCCTCTTCTAAGAGGCGGAGTTAACCTTCCCGCTGCTTCCTGGTGCTGCAGAGATTTCATGAAGTGAAGGAGGTTTTCCTTCTATAAAACAGCTGTGGGCAGCAGATACTGTGAGTGTCACAGACATGAATAGATCAAGGCAGACTGGTGCAGAAACTCTCCTGTTTTGCCAATCCGGTGCTTAAACAAATATAGCTCTAAACCCCTGGCCGAAATGTCCTTAAAATGAAGTCCGAGTTCGACATTTTAATTAATTCATTACCTTTCCAACTCCTCATGCAGTTGACTGTTACAGGTCTATACAGGTTCATGGTACAATGCATAATCTTCAAATCGAGAGACTGAAACTATATTTTCCTTTACCGTTCTGTTTTAATTTCACAATACAGTTAATAGTCATATTATGTTTGATATTATTATGTTTTATTAACTACACCACTGGTTTTTTAACCCGCGCCTCTTAGTGGTTAAAGCACGTTATTGAATTTTGTTGTTGAAGACGTTTTATTTGACGAAAACATTTAAATGTTAAGAGTAGCCTACATACAAAATTGAAAATATCAAGAAGATACTGTAGTGATCTCTACAATAAAACAGTTTAGTGCAGGACGTCCAAAGATATTAACAGGAGGATGTGCAAAACAGACAAACTAATAAGGCTTTATTTAAACATTAAAGATTACTTTAAGTTAAGGTCTTCTTTTGAATAAGAAAAACACTTTGGGGCTATCCACAGATAAATATGAAGTCTGACAAGTACTTAACGTCCAATATATTGCATAGTTTATTTTGGCACTTGACAATCACCTTCCCTGAATTTGACTCAGGTGTAACTAAAGTCTGATTTAAGGGTTGTTTATATTTGACATCATTAATCAGAATCTGCAAAGTAACTAAAATACATGTAGTGGAGTAAAAAATACCAGGTTAACCTCTGAATTGTAGTAAACAAAGTAGTATGCTGCTGCAACAAAAACATTTCCCAACTCGGGATCAATAAAGTATATCTTATCTTATCTTAAGATGATCGATGGCTACTGCCATATTTGCAAAATGTGCCTCTGAACCTTGACAAGTGCATGTTTCAGGCTTATCAATGAAAAACAGGAGGGGTCACAGACATAAGACCAGCTGTTGAATAAAGCTCTTCTGACCTTAGGTGTTATGTGGGTATATTATTTCACCCATTTATTAATTATATGTTTTAAATGTGATAACACCACTGTGTTTCGTATCACCTAAACCTCCAGGGTGTACACAGTTTAACACTGGCAACTTCTAATTGTGGGAAATACGAAAACGTCTTATAAAGAGACGTGCCATAATGTTGCGAAAC
Organism: Notothenia rossii; assembly: GCF_949606895.1. Classification (NCBI taxonomy): domain Eukaryota; kingdom Metazoa; phylum Chordata; class Actinopteri; order Perciformes; family Nototheniidae; genus Notothenia; species Notothenia rossii. The sequence continues at coordinate 32,453,128 of NC_136910.1, read as the reverse complement.
ACACAATAGCCAGCATGTATAGTTCTGGGGGGGGGGGCTGGACCATGGGGGCTGGACCCGTCCAATTCCAATTTTGAAAAGACTGCCGTGGTTCCATTCCATTTCAAAGAGCTGTTGACGCTCAGCGTAAACTTGTCGCACTGCCACTCCAACATCCAATCACAGGGCTTGAGTACTAATCAAGGGGTTTGTAAAGCAAGGCGGATGTTGTAGTTCCAAACGATAGCTGGGGATTTTGGGTAGTGTAGTGTCTTTGGAAACTTAAGTGTCTAAACTCCTAAAAAACTATTTGTTTCTCTGAATGAAAGGTTAAAAACACAAAAGCATTACACAATTTAAACCAATCAATATTGTGTAATTAACAAGGATAAACTGATGTTTTTTAGTGGATGAGTAATGCAGATATCACTGTGTAATCATTTGACAGTGAGGGGAATATATCTGGTTTTATTATGAAAACTTCGAGACCGGAAAAACTGTTTTCACCCACGCTAACTTTACATGGAAGCTGGATACACGTTATCCTGACGAGAACTCAGATCATCTTCGTAAATATCTATCAAACTATAGATCCTACACCTCCACTGGACGTGGATTCTAAAAGTACAATATACACTTCTCGCTAGAAATCTAATCAAAAAGCATTTTAATGGCCAAACTATTCTACAATTTAGGATTTTCCAGAGAGGGTTATTTGTGAATAAACTAATAAACGGGAGCATGTTGTTTATTACACGACCACTAGAGTTGCTACACTTTAAAACGTGGCTATGGGTCGTAATCTAAGCTGCTTAAACGATCTACCTATTTGGTCGTTTTTTGTAGGAGGACAGGCTGTGAGCATCAGTCGACCTTGGGCTGGCCCCAAGACCTGGCCCCGTGGGGTTTTGATGATCAGGAGAAAGGTGAGGGGTCAGAACTACACAGGAGGAACTTGTTAATGATTTCAAGGCAGCTGGGAGCACAGTCACCTAGAAAACTGTTGGTATCACACTACACCATAATGGATCAAATCCTGCAGCGCCTGAAGCATAGCCGCGGGAAGTAGGGGTGCTGTGGGTGCTGCACCCCCTGTTGGCGAGTGGTGTACATTTTAAAAACTGAGTGACCACCTAATGGGCAGCAGATACTGTGAGTGTGTGAGTTAAACTACATAAAATAGTTATGATTTTACTTAAAATAAAATTAGCTGTATGCAGTAGCATATAATAGTCATAGTATATATTTGTATTGAATTTATTTTCCAAATAAATACAATTCGAGTCATCTAGGTCGTAGGTCATGGGAGAGTGACGTAATTGACGCGACACACACACTGCAGAGTGACAACTTTCTAGAATGGCGCAAAAAAGGATTTTGGATTTTTTTCTCCAACAAACAACCCAATAAAAAGAGTGGACCACCAGCTACTCCTCAGCCCACTACCTCTACAACTAGAGTAATATGACACAGAAGAGACTGACACATCTGACTTTGATGCATGTCCATAGTAACATTTTGGACAATGTGGATGTATCTGCTCTAATGAGGGTCTTCATTAGTGCCACCCCAGAGAGGAAGGCTACATTTAGAGTTTTGTGAAGCCCCAACACAAGGTAAGACGATATTTGTACCTTTAATGCTGCTGCCGCTGTGCAGTGTTTTGCCTTGTCAATCAGTTAAAATTGAATTCATAGCTTTATTAATATTGTAAATAATATTTTCTGACTATTTGTAATGTTATGTAGGTTTGTAAGATCCATAGTTAGCATGTGGGCATGTGCAGCTGTTGCTAAGTGATGTAGGTCTATAATGGTTTATTAAGCCTAACAGTTAAGGCGAGACACCCCAGGTGAATAGGGTACTTTTTTTTTACTTAAAGATATCAGCTAGAAATGTATCCAGTTAATTAACTACATTAAGGCAATTGTTTCTTGTATTACAGATGTAGCACTGAATTTCGGACTCCAGCTTACAGCTTCCTGCCTACCGCCTGCCAAAGACCAGTATAGAGGAATGTTAAACCCTCCCACTATTTTCCAAGAGGGCGTTGCCAGATTTTCAATTTCAGGTTTTAACCAGGAGATGGCGCTTCATTCACAAATACAGAAAGACAAGTTTCATGGACTTTCAGTTGTGTTTTGAAGAGCATTTGAACACATCAATATTTTAGATCAACTAAAGTATATCTAATCTTGTAATTCAATAATATATAGTCTTTATATATTAAATAATCATAATTATAATGTAAATGTTTACATTACACTTCTTTATTTGTTATGCTCATACTTTAACCTTTACAATCGTTTGCTTTAATATGCAGTATATTTTTGTGTTTGCTTCCTCCTGCTCCCTTTCGGACACATACTGTATGATTTATTATTATTATTAATATGAAGATATTATTAAGATAAGATAAGATGTTACTTTATTGATTGAACATTTTAGTTTAGAATGTGCTGTCCCACGGTAATTCAGAAGGCTCACAGGTCACATTCCGACCATTATTTAAAACAATAGGTGCTTTCACACCTTCTACAGTTTGATTTGTATTTCTGTCAGTTTTCGAATTACCCATTTGCTTTCAGGGAGCCCTATTTTTCAGAGCACATCCTGCTACTAAATATGTCACACGCACGCTCTGTTGACTGGCGCAGCAGCGCGGATGCGATCGATTGCTATAAAAACACTCTTCTACTAATACAGACGGTGTCACTCTGCCGGCGGATGTGGCCTTTGTTGAAGCCTCTTCAGGCTCCGCATCGGCAGGCCTCTCCCTCGGTGTGGAGCTGTCAAACTCGACCCTAACGCCACTTACAGCCGGCCAACTAAAAGTTGTTTTCCGTTCACGTTGTCATTTTTAGACTCCTTCGCTTCTTTGCTTGTGAATCCAAAAGCTGTGACGCTTGGCTGTTTTCGTTTTGCCATATTTTTTTATTACACAGCCAGAGTTAAAAAAATATCAATATGAACATTTCAAATACCGCGCCGGCATCACCGCCATAATCATAGCAACGTAAGTAAGAATGCAGCGCCGCCACATACAGATGGCAACACCCAGACATATTCACAAATATAAAACAAATATTCAGAAACTGTAATGAACAATAACTATTATTTATTTCAAGAACTGTTATTTACAGAAACTCAACATTTCTAATCTGTGTGACACAAATATGCACGATTGTTTTGGGCTCCCCCTATTTATCTCAAAGTCAGCCTTCAGGGGAGCTCCCTCCCTCTTCGGGGGAGCCAAGCTCCTCCTAGCTCCCCCCCATTTCGAACAGTGTCTGTGGCTGAATGGCCAGCGATTAGGTGCGGCGCATTTGTCATAGGTGATCAGAGCTAACTGCCTGCCGTCAGATTTCATTTAAAAAACAGATCTGATTTTAAGACTATTTCTGCGCTCATAAAGAATGATAAGAATAAGAATAATGCGTATTGAACTGGTTTCATTCATTAGTGAGTTTATTTAATACTAGAACCGCCAATCGGGTCAATTTGTGTGATGTGTGTTGTGTGTGTGCAATGTAACTTTTTTTCAATAAAATATTAAAGTCTCCCAGTCCCTGACTTTTCCTGAAAGTGTGTTATGTAGCACCCTATGTTGTTAAAAATGGCATTCTAATAGCGGGATTTGACAGGTTTAGGTAGGCCTATACAAAAACCTCTGGCGGTTCTAGTGTTAAGGTAATTAGGTACAGTAGAAGCCCTTTTTTATCAGTAACGAATTTAGCAGTTGAACATAAAAGTCAACTAACTGGGTCACTTGCAATGACAGTGTTGTGTCTAACTGTAAGCTTGTCACTCAGAGTAACCTACCGTTAATTTAGCTGCTGGAGAAGAAAGATCAAGGGGGGAGGGGGGGAGAGAGCTGTGGTTGATGGGCCATTAATTGTGTAAATACACAGCTGAGAGCTGCCGTTTCATTCAGACTGTTTAAAAAACTGTAACAACGGACTCTTTTTTTTTTTAATCCAAAATAAGTCGTTTGTGTGATTCATGTAGATCTGCAATACAAATATTTTTGAGGTATGGGGGGGGGCTGGGACCCGGAGTAATCTGCGGCCGTGAGCTGTTATGTGCCATCATGACACGCATGGGGTTCTTTTTTTATATATTATAATGAAGTGCGAGCTGTGTGCTCGAGTCTTCCTGCCTGTCGGCTCTGCTCATGGATGTATAATAAGGCTCTGCTGCTCCGAGATGATGGTCTAGCTTCAGCAGCTACATTACCTACGGGTGCGTTCGTTAATATTAACTGTGCGTCCGGAGTCACTGTGGCACAGACTGGACCGCTGGTGAACAGCTGTTAGAACGGGCTGTTCAGGTGTTCAGAGCAGAGCTCCCTGTCGGAGCGGCAGAGCGTGATGTGAACTGAAAAGTTTTTCTGTGGCAATATTATTTAAGGAATCGTTGAGCTAGCTAGCTAGCATACATTGTCACTATCTGCTAACGTTAGCTTTAGCCTTCTATTTCTAATAGTTTTTTTCATAGGCTATAAACAGAGGTGGTATAAGTATATATATTGTACTTGAGTAAAAGTAGAAGTACTCAGATCTTGTACTTGAGTAAAAGTAGAAGTACTAAGGTCTTGTACTTGAGTAAAAGTAGAAGTACTCAGATCTTTTACTTGAGTAAAAGTAGAAGCACACAGATCTTGTACTAGAGTAAAAGTAGAAGTACTCAAATCTTGTACTTGAGTAAAAGTAGAAGCACACAGATCTTGTACTAGAGTAAAAGTAGAAGTACTCAAATCTTGTACTTGAGTAAAAGTAGAAGCACTCAGGTCTTGTACTTGAGTAAAAGTAGAAGCACACAGATCTTGTACTAGAGTAAAAGTAGAAGTACTCAGATCTTGTACTTGACTAAAAGTAATAGTCCCAGAGTGTAGGAATACTCTGTTACAGTAAAAGTCCTGCATTCAAAATGTTCCTCAAGTAAAAGTAGAAAAGTATTATCATCAAAATATAGTGAAAGTAGCGACAGTAAAAGTAGTCATTGTGGAGATTGGTCCATTTCAGAATAATAGATATGACATGTTTTATAATGATTGATCATGAAAGTGTTCTCAAGGCTGCTAAAGGTGCAGCTAGTTTGAATGACTTTGTATACTGCAGGGTAGCTTGTGGATTTACTCCAGGTGGAACTAAAGTCTGATTTAACACTTGATTATATTTCACTTAATTAATCCAGATCTGTGAAGTGACTAAAGGTATTAAATACATGTAGTGGAGTCAAAGTACACCATGTACCTCTGAACTGTAGTGGAGTAGAAGAACAAAGTAGCAAAACATTGAAATACTTAAATAAAGTACAAGTATCTCAAAATTGTGCCCAAGTATAGTACTTGTTGAGTTTATGAACTTAGTTACTTTACACCATGTGGTTATAAAGATAAAAAGACTTAAGCCTTGCACAGAGGCATGAAAATACATTTTCAAAATGCTCAACAGTGCTGCCAAAATTATAAACTGACTGCTCCACAATTTAAAATAAATGCTTTTATATATTTCTATTAGATGTGACTCTTTGGCGTTTCTGTTATTATTAACACTGCTGCTTTAGTTGTTCTGACTGCTAAAATCCTCTGTCATTCCGTGGGGTGGGGGAGCCGGGGGCTCGGATCCTTGTCACCTTTTTCATACCTGATGAGTTTGTATCCCTGTATGTTAAAAAGCCTCAGTCACCTTAATTCATGTAATAAAAACATCTCAGGTCAGTAACACTCAAAGCTTATGTGCAATACCATGTTCAGCTATGTTACTATTTATAATGTTATTGTTGTTACATCAGAAGATGTACATATTGAAATGATTTCTTAACTTACAGTAGGCCATTTTTTACAATGTGTGTTGGAAGGATTTATTAAATTACAATGAATATTGTCATTGTTGAAGGCTTTTAGAGAAGGGTGAACTATAAGCCTGAATTACATAAAATGTTATACCTAAAAACATAAAAGCCACAATAAATAAGTCACAATTATTGTAGTTATTTTTACCTCCCGTATTGCTTTCAACCCACCAGCTTTTATGGTGTTGTTACGTCACTAACTGTAAGCTTGTCACATGCAGTCTATGGTCACTCAGAGTAACCTACTGTTAATTTAGCTGCTGGAGAAGAAAGATCAGGGGGGGAGGGGGGCAGAGAGCTGTGGTTGATGGGCCATTAGTTGTGTAAATACACAGCTGAGAGCTGCCGTTTCATTCAGACTGTTTAAAAAACTGTAACAACGGACTATTTTTCTTAGCGGATGCATGTCAATTTAAATCAATACATACAACTATTTTTTAAATCAATAAAAACATTTTCTAAATCCATAAAAGCATTTCAATTAATATTGGGAGTCATGTCGTTACTTTGTTGAGAATGTGGCCGTGTAATAAGCGGGATAATTTGCAGCGACCTGCTCCTTATGGGGAAAATAACACCCTTCATCCAGATGAGGATCCCTCCGCTACACTTTGGGATCCTGATCGACCGACGAAACCCCATTAAAATATAAATATTTTTGGTGAATTACTGAGTTTAGGCACGTTAATAACGTTTTAATGAAGTTGAATACAGTATATTCATATGTGTCAGTGATTTCATGTCAATTCGGCAAACATAAACATAAATGATCGTGGTGAAGATGATGATTAAATTAGGATTAAAAATCGAGAGCCGGGCTGCATTTCCTCCCGTTCGTTTTTTTAGAATAACAAAATTATTTTGTTAAATAACAACATGGTGATGTTTTGTAAATGATTACATGTCTCTTATTTAGCACAGTAGTATGATATCCGTGACATATGGATCTTAACAAAATTCCGCTGTACATCCAGGATACTGTATCTCACTTTATTTCACATGAGCTCCAGTTTGGAACCCCACTGCACCCCCTGGTGGATCAATGATCCATTGCAGCTGGCTTCATTATAATTACATTTATCTATCCCGGGGGCGGTCTCAAGTCAAAATGGAGGTTTTCCCTTGAGCGAGGGCAGATCACGTACCAATCACGGCCCTCGCGTTTCAAACTGTCTGAAATGAATCGCTACATCTGTTCAAGTTTTCTGAATATGCAAATTATCCATTATCTCATTAAATATGCGCATATTTGGATAAAGCCAGGTTCAAAATTATTGTTTAATTTTGTAGTCATATTAGCATCTAAAGCTCTTAAGGCCCAGATAAACCGGCCAGTCACCTGAGAAGTCGCCGACGCCGACACCGACTGTTGCGTCGCCGGACTCATCTGCGTATTTGCTGACTTCGCGCACTGGAACACACCGCAAATCCGAGCCGCGCACGTATGAACTGCGTATGCGTGATTGGCAATAACTCTCCTTACCAGCAGGCGGCGGTAGTGTGTATTCATCATTCAAAAGAGGCAACAACCGGAACAACCGGAAGACAGAGAAGAAGAACAGACTCCGTGATATAAACAAACAACAAATAGAGTTTTTCTTTCCATTTTCACTTTCGTCCATTGAAAACATGAACGAACAGGAGCTCTATAAACCGATGAGGTGAAATAGCCGTCCGTGTGTGTTCCATCTTCCATTTTAAATCATTTGTTTACCTCCCTAACTTCTGTTAACGCTTCTCATGCACTGATTCGCTAGCTGAACAGCCAATCAGTGTTATCCCTTTGTCCGACTTCCGGTGGTGTTCCCGACGCGTCAGGTCGGCAGAAAAGACCCGACGGTGCGGCGCACACCACTCCGAATAGGGCGTGCCCATGCTCATGTTCGGCCCGACTCCCATTTACTGCCGATTTCGGGCCGGTATATCTGGGCCTTTACAGAAGGGATTTTGGATATCTCTTTTTAACACTCCATAAATTAGAAAATACTGTCAACAGCCCTGAAATATCAATTTTCGCCATGTTTTTAGGTATAACATCTTATATAATTCAGGCTATGAATGACATATGAACAAACCGTTCTGTAAAAGTCTTCATAATATTGATAGGAATATAACTGGAAGGTTTGGTGTATGTAAGTGCAACTGAAGTGGACATTTCAGACTCAGAGTAGGAGAAAAAACTCATTTTGAAAAAAAAAGATTGCAGTGTGGCTCTAGCTAAACCCTCCTGTTCTTTGGATGACACCTTGCGCCTCGACGCACTCCGTGAAGCTATTTCATGTTCGGGGTCATTTGTTTTTTGTATAACCTTGCTTCGTGCAAGTGACAATTGTTGTTGTCTTCTCTGTGAACTGTGTGTTTCGCCGTTCTTTTGCCCTTTTGAGATTTAAATTTCTAGCGGAAAGCTAACCAGGAAGTGTTTTAGCACACCACGTGACGCATCTGAACGAATCACGTTGTCAGAAGTTGACACCAGCCAATGAGATTTCGTTTCTTGGTTTAAGACCCCTTTGTACTTTCACGATTGGTTGCTCCTTACAAAGGAAATGACCATATTTGGATCCGATGAGATTGTGCAGGAGAGACGGAGCTTTCCAACGATTATCTCTGATGACATGGAGCAAACAGTGGTCGCGGTACTTTATGTTACGTTAGAATGCTAACTTTTGGTGAATTTAGGAGAAATATACAGACGCAAATAGACAAACTATAGTAAAATAAAGACTTAAATATGTATTTCGTACGTTTTCCTTCCAAAAGCCTGAAAGAAACATATTATGGAATCAAAATAGCACAACATCTCAAAATTGACCAGTGCATGAAAAACGATGTTTTTGCCTGCCGTGCCTCGCCTTTAACAAACAATTTATGCGGCTCATATCGCTGACAGCCGGGCCGGCCCTTCACCACCTTTTTTTTCTTTTCTTTTTTAAGCTGCCCCCCTCCCCCCTTTTGGCAGCACCCCCCTGAGAAAAATGACTTCCCGCGGCTATGGCCTGAAGGCCCCCTGCTCAAGAGGAACATGAGAGGCCCGTCTGAAGTTTGACAATGAACCTCTGAAGGATTCAGAGAAGGCTTGGGATGAGAGGATGTGGTCAGATGTGACCAACATCGAGATCTTTGGCGTCAACTCGACACGCCGTGTTTGGAGGAAGAGAGATGCTGACTATAACCCCAGAACACCATCCCCCCGTCAGCATGGAAGTGGAAACGTTCTGCTTTGGGGAGCTGAAGCTTCCAGATGCCAAGCATCAGCCTCAACACCTGAAGGATTTGGAGAGGACCTTCAGAGAGAAGTGGACCAACGTCCTTCCTTAGATGTGCACAGACCTGGAGACCAGCTACAAGAAGCGTCTGACATCTGTGTGTCAGAGAGTATGCTAGTGAAAGCAGAGTGTGTTGGTTGCATGTAACAGAGGTGTTAGTGCTTCAAAACAAGGAAGTTGAGAGTGTTTCCAAATACCTGGATGACTGAATGGCTAAGTCCCCCCCATCAATCAGCCGGATCTTGCAGAAAAGCACTCCATTTACAAAAGGCACCGCTGTTAGCTCCTCCAATGTAAAGTGCACTTGAAATTTGAACTTCTTCTTTCTTGTCAAAAAAGACATTGTTCCCAGCTGGAGTATGCTTGTGGTATGATGAACACCAATGGAAGAGTTAGGAACAAATACATATACTGCACGTGGCTTCAAAGTAAGGGCTGGAAATCCCTCTTTGCTTCAAGGTCAGTCATCTCTGGAAAAATGTTCAGTCCTGGAATGGGAAATAAATACACTTGTTAGAGTTATACAAGCAGCTGAATGCAGCTCCATTGGAACTTTGTGTTACGGTTTCTACAGCAACAATGACAGATGTGGACATTAAATGTACCGTGGATGTTTCTATCCCACATAGTAGATTTAAAAAATACATCCTACGTAATGCTTTAGTTTGATTTATGAATGTAAGGTTTTTCAACCGTTTGAAACTCTTTCTGCGTTTCCTCCAGCAGTAACAGTGTCTCGCGGTGCAGACAGCTGCCACGCGAACACACAGCGCCGGGGCGGCTCTCCGCGGGCTGAGTGCCGGGAAAACTTCTCTGACTTACCGCTCCGTCTGTCCGGTGCTCCGCATTCTGGTTTTGGCTGTGTACCGTTGGCGGGGTTTTTGGCAATTTCATTGGTTTCAGTGCATCTTCCACAACTTTCCCTCCCCGGTAGAGAGTTCAACAGTCAGACAGGCTGTAAAACAAGTCAGAGTTAGGGACCGTCCACAAAGTGTGTACACTGTTCAGAGGTGCAGAGAGTGCATAGCTGAAAATGGAGGCAGTGGTGGAATGTCGGGAAGTACATTTAGGCTACTTAAGTATTGAAGGCTGCTTAAGGAAAATGTTATGGTTCTTGTACTTAACCTGAGTATGTTTCATTTTATGTTTTATACTTTATACTATGTCTACACTATATTTAGGAAGCCAATATTTATCTTTCTAATATTTAGAGTTTCTCCTTTTCTAGAACCCAGAACAATTTGCACAACATCTACTTTGCACAATTCTAGTGTATATAATATAACGTCAATATGTTTCTGTATATTCTAAATATTTATGTTGCCTATTGGAATTGTATATGAGCATTCAAATAGAAAAAGGTAAATGTGTGCATTTTATTATAAAGTTGTGTATATTTACAGACTGTTGCAAAAACTAAGAAGCTTATAAACATCAGGTTTAAAACTATAACACAATGAAAATATGTTTGGAGTTTTATTTGAGTTATTAATTTACATTTTTTGTCAAAGAGAGGCTGATTTGAAACCGTTGTAACATACAGTTACTGGATTTCCTGTTTCTGCCGGAGAGAGGGGAGGCCGTCCCAAGGCTTGCCGCTGTATTTACTCCCTCCATCTGACAGGAAGGAGCCTCGTTGAGCTGCGAGTGTGGCAACAGACGGAGTTCACTCCGTCACGGAGGGATAGGGTCGAGGGAGTGGTTTGGGATTGGGCCTCCTTCTCTGCAGGGCTGGTGTGTGACAGGGGGCGTGGCTGGTATTCTCCTGGCTGCAGATGAGGCACACCTGTTCCTAGTGATGGCAGTTTGACACTGAAGCTTCGAACGGAGCTTCAACCCTGGACTTCCTATTCCATAGAAGCAGTGCTTCGAAGCTTGCTTCAAATCACGTGACATGTGACGTCCGAAGCAGCAACTGCTTCAAATCACGTGACATGTGACGTCCGAACCAGCAACTGCTTCATTTCCTGAATGAATCAACTCACTGGTTCGCCGTCCAATCAGGTGATTCAATGCACTGCCTCGTCTCGATTCTGACAGGTGACAGGTTGAAACAGTTTCATATTTGAGCGCTTCAACACTTTATAACCACTCTAAACAATGCGCAATGTGTGGGTTGTTGTCGTAGTTTGCATTGTTGCTGTTGAGTTGTTGTTGGCATTGTATTTTAATTGGATCATTATAGAGCAAGCCAGGAAGATAAAAAGGTCGTTCTGGCTCGTGAAACACTTCGAAATGTGGAGAAGTTGTGAACAAAAAGACAATGAGTAATATAAAAACACTTCGATGGTGTAAGGAATTGATAGCCCAGTAGATAGAGCCGGCGGCTAGGATGCGGCGATATCCTTCGCGCAGCTGGTTCAAAGCTCGGAATAGTTCAGCTTTATATTTTAATACTTTAATAACTGATAAAAGGCCCTCTCCGCCCAAATAAATGTCAAGCACTCTCGAGTCTCTTCTCAATAACCCAATACACACTATTATCAATCTTTAATTGCAAATAGAACATGATATTCAGTCTTAGTGTGTGTGTGTGTGTGTGTGTGTGTGTGTGTGTGTGTGTGTGTGTGTGTGTGTGTGTGTGTGTGTATCGAATATTTTTCAAGGCAAAGATGCGTTAAACCCACTGCAGCCTTGCACTTCGCCAGGAGAGGTCGCTGTAACTGAAGCTTCAAGAAATGAACCTATTTCCGACACAATTGTCCAAGTGGTTCGACGCTTCATTCAAAGCTTCATTTTGCCATCACTACCTGTTCCCACTCACATAATCAACCTGCTCTTTAAGAGCCTGGCCCTCACCTCACTTCTCTGCCAGAGAATTAAACGCTGTTCGTCAATCCAGAGTGCCTCTCTGCAGCCCAAGCTGAGTTTTTTTATTCTCTTTGCAGTTTTTGTGCAACTTTTGGAGTTTTTGGCCAGGAACGTTTTCCTTCTGTTTGTTTTTGGACCTTTCTTCTACCAGCCAGCTCCCTGTCGACAGTACCTGCCTGGGCCTAGTATTATTTATTAAACACCTTGAACTTTACTTGTGTCTGGATTCTTGGACCCCAAAACAGAGATAAACGCCACAGTTCTATCTTTTAACCTGTTCTACACCGCCCCCCCCCCCCCCAGAAACTCAGCTAACTGATCTTTTTTTTTTTTTTTTTTTAAAAGCCCACAAAGCTAATCCTGTTCATCCATTTCCACCACCTCAAGGTCCTGATCCTCCACCTGTGGGCCGAACTTGACCTGGAAATGCTCGCCACAATGTCGGCGGCTTAGCCGAGGGATCATGCGGCAGGCATTACAGGCCGGCGACTGGTTTAGGCCGTCTTCGGCGTGGTCCGGCCCCAGGCACTGGAAGAACAGGCGGTGCGGATCAGCCCCCGCGATCAGGCCAGGGCCTCTGAATTAGCCACGAGCGGAAAAATGCTAACGCATTACTGCACAGAAACTCACTCATAGTAACACTCTTATTACTTATCTTATCTGCACATCGATTAGCATCGTGAGATGACACAGAATCGATAGGTACATACATCATCACTCTATGATAAGAACTCACAAAGATATTAACAAGAACAGACATCAAAACATGTGGCGCTAGCAGGGCCGCCGCTTGCGGACAGGCAAGGCAGGCAACTGCTTGGGGCCCCAGACCAGTAGGGGGCCCCCGAGGGGCGACAAATCTTTAAAACGACATCAGTGTAGTTTTTTTTTTTTTATGCAATATTCAGAACGAGTTATACAAAAAATATAATTAAACAGACATCATACATTGTCATAAGCCTTCACCAAATTCAGTTAATCTACAATAGTGGGGGCCCCTTATTGTAGATTAACTGAATTTGAGTGAGTGGGGCAATGCGCAATGTTTGCAATGACAGTAGGAGACCTCCCTAATGGGGCCCCACCTTATCCAGGCTCACTCCGGTCAGTGTCGCAAATCGCGTGCAATGCATTATAGAGTGGCGAAGTCACGCCCACTTTCTTCCGCATCATGGGACCTTATTCCGAAAAAATAATACATTGAAGGCAATGGAGAGAGAAAATGTATCTTTTGATCCCGTTTGAATTGTGCCATGAATTACACATATGTTGTTTGTCAATCTTAAAAAATCATTTCCATGTCAAAAAATTCAAAGTTTGTCTTAAAACTGTTGAAATATAAGACTATGAAAAATACGCAACTAGAAAGACTACAAATCCCAGAGTTGCGTAAGTGCTGTCATAACTGATGTATTCCCTCCAGATAGCTAACAATACATTTACTTACTGCACTTACTTACTTTAACAAGATGCCTGTGTGCTTTGTACCAGGTTGTTATCATACCAGTAATAGTACCTCTTGCTCGTTCTCGAAGAGCAACTAAAACAAAACACGAGAGTGTACCTTGTTAGCTAATGTTAGGTAGCTGACATTAACGTTAAACTCGTGTTACTCACCGAAACCTTGTCAAGCCGGTCCCGCATGCTGGCTCTTACGGAACCGACTAACTCCCCTTTTTCGTATGTACAGCTCTCAACATGCCCAGACTTGTAGTGATTTTCACCTCTTTTAATACTTTTCGCCTCATTCTGAAAGAAAGAGGTGAAATGTACCAACCTTTATATATACAGTCTATGGTACCAACGTGACGGCCATCTTGGTGTCGGTGACGTGTGCAAGACCAGAGTTGTAGTTCATTGAGCGCTTCACACAAATAAATGTGAAACTTCACAGTTTTACGACACATTTAAAAATGTTTAACTTGCAAAATTATCTTTTAAATTGACAAACATCATATGTGTAATTCGTGGCACAATTCAAACGGGATCGAAAGATAATCTTTCTCTCGCCATAGATGAGAGTAACAAATGCGTCACTTCCGGGCAAAAATAATGGCTCCGCCCACTTTTGGGGGAAAACAATGCTGTCAGTTGAACGGCGGTCAATACAAATTCTGAAGTGTTTGCCAATCCGATCAGAAATGTAAGAAAACCAGAGATTTTTGGATCTTCAAAGAGCCCGATTCCAATGGCCAGACAGGCAAACAATTGCATTAAGCCATTAGAAATAGACGATCGGGCTCGATATATGGTTAAATATAGCAGTAGGGTATCGATTTTCATAGATGAGAGTAACATCTACGTCATTTTACGGCCCCGCCCACTTTTGGGGGAAACAAGGGCTGTCATTTGAATGGCGATCGAGCCTGAAGCCACAGAGATCTTCTGTTACTGTCCTTTCTTCTTAGAGGAAGAACAGAAACACGTAACTCTGGATTTGTTTTAATGTTTGAGGTGCAATAAACGACACAGCGGCTTTTTGGCATGATAAAACTATTATGTTCCGCCTTACTCATGAGAGTAACAGCTGGAGAAATTACAGCCTCGCCTACTGATTTTAACTTAACCATATATCAAGACCGATTGTCGATTACCAATGATCGAATGTAATTGTTTGCCTGACTGGCCATCGTAATCGAGCTCTTTGAAGATCCAAAAATCCACGGTTTTCAAAAAAAATTGATCGGGTGGGCAAAAACTTCAGAATTTGTATTGACCGCTATTCAAATGGCCGCGTTGTTTTCCCCAAAAAGTGGGCGGGGCCGTAATTTTTGCCCGGAAGTGAGGTAGGTGTTACTCTCATCTATTGACTTCAAAACATTATTTTTCCGATATAAGGTCCCATGGAGGTCCACCGGAAGGGGAGGGACTTCGCCACTCTATTGTTTACAAAATAATCCTGATGACAAGGAAACGCACTGAAAAACGAAGAGAAATTATCTTTCTGGAAGCGACAAAAGGAAGAAGAAAAAATATGAAGATGAGAGAAAAAACAACAAGACAGTGGTAAGTAAGTTGAGTAGATAAAGATGACATACTAAATAACTAAATGTTGCTAGTCTAACCTTAACTGTGGGATAGAGAAACTTGAATTACGTAACTTCCACTAGAATCAAATTATTTATTTTGTTTACTTTGACGTCAGTGGCGGCCGGCCCATAGGGGCGCTAGGGGCCCCGCCCCACCTCTTCCCACATACAAAAAAATATATTAAAAAATATATTAAATTAAAAAATATATATTTCAAAAAAATATATATTTCAAAAATATATATATTTTATATTTTTTATTTTTAATGAACAAGGTAAATATCATACAATTGGTATCAGTAAAATGTATAATCTACAATAAAATCTTGTTTAAAATGGTGTTGTGATGTCTAAAGTTACTGATAAGTCACATGTTTCCTGACTGGCTTTGCCCTTGACATTAGTTTATCATTACGGGGCGCTGCCCCCGAGCCAAACAGCAGCAACCAGCACGTTGCAAAAGTCTCAATAGTAAACTGTGCCGCCGAAACATAATTTCAGCCAATCAGCGCTGTCAAATATTTTGGTCACGAGAGCGCTCACGTTGGCGCCCACGTTGCCCACGTGCGTTGACGTGAGTTGTTTTTTAGACTCGTGAGGAAATGGGGTAGTATCTATAGTAACGCAGTGTAGGCGGAGCCGTGACGTAATCTTCAATGAGCTCCCCAGAAAAACAACACAGCCGTTAGCTCTTAGCACTCAGAGCTCACAGCTCTTCATATCTGTTCAGAAACTAGACAAAAGTTAAACAAGTACAAACCACATACTGTCTGTGTCATGGCGAATACAGTCGCTGGTTTATTTATGTCTGTATAGGCCGTTGTTGTGAGTGTGGACGGTCGGAGCATTTACAACGTTAGCTTAGCCAAATCTCCATTAGAAAACACGCATTTTAAAAGGTTTTTCGCCTGCCGTCTGTCTGCAGACTTGTCAAAGCCTTAATTCATGGTTTTTACTATCCGGTATCAGTATGTTGTTACTTCGGCATCATTTTTGAAACGTGTATTACAATTAAATCACGGTCAAATATGTTCATCTTGTTGTAGTTGTAGCCCCCTTGACAGCGATTCTCTCTCTAGTTTAGACTGCGGTCAAGCCAGCCTCCACTCGGAAAAACCTAGTCAAGCCAGCCCTCACGTGATATTGCGGTGCGCGACTATCCTATGCATTACGGTAGAGTAAAAAAATCAGGACGTTCTGATGTACAGTTTCAAATAAAAGACCTTTGAAGTCTCATATATGAGCTATCAAAAGTCTATGCTAAATGATTTTTTCTGAGTGACTAGATGGGATGTCCTGCTATCACCCTGAAGTGAAATGAGTCTTTGATACTGGACATTTTTTGTTTTATTCTCATCTAAACATAGAGGGATGAAAAAAAAATGTTTTACTCACTATATCAACAGCCCCACCAAAAATATTTTCCACCAGCCGCCACTGTTTGACGTTTAACATGACATGAGTTAACCTAGCAGAACAGTATCTGCTCTGCTGGCCGTGACATTACCAAGTCATGTGTGCGCAGCCGGGTCGGTACAACGCCGTTTACCTATTAGCTTAGCTTAGCTTAGCTTAGCTAGCTGGCTGAAAGAACGGAGAAGCTATAAATTACAGTTGCCGTTGACGCATTAGCTTAGCTTGCCAGCTGACAGAACGTAAAAGCTAGTAATTAAAGTTTTAACACGTCTTCATTAATCTTTTTGGCATTGTTACTGAAATAAACATGGTCTCTGCCATTTCTACATTAACGTTTCACCCGTTGTTTAATGGGACACCAGTAATGGAGTCATTTGGAGGGGGAAATCAGCTAACTTTATCTGTAGGCTAGTTAACTGATGAAGCTGTGTCCGGCTGAGCTAACTGTCAAGCTATGAATGTTAAATTAGGAAATGTCGATGCAAGACATTTGGACAACTGTACCCTAAATAAGTTAATATTAGTTAATAATAATTATATAATAATAATTATAATAATAATAAACTTAATATTAGTTAGTGTGCTATGTGTTGAGTGTATTTTATTGTATTTTCCTTCTCTGTAGTCTACTCCTAGTGGTTTTATGATGATACTGAAAACTGTATATTTCAACCTTAGTAGCCATAGTGCAGGCTCCAGCACAATCCTCTGTATTGGAACCATGTTCACTTACATAGAGAACCGCAGTGACGCGTCGTAAAACCAGGAAGTAAGTTAGCATTTTTAGCACTTCCGGTTCCTTCCTCAAAAAGCAATGCATCTTTTCCATAGCGTTTTGGAAAATAGCTCGAAATAAGTTCTGTGGTTGACACAAATTTAAGCGATAAGTCACGTTTTGTTCTACGACATTAAATACATCAGCAGTGACCCCACTGGGGATTTTTGAAGAGTTTACGTGTCTGAAAAACGATGGTTGTTACCGAGTGGTTGAATAGGACTACAGAAATTGTCGAGGCCGTTGTACGTCATTACGCAGAACACTGTGTTCTGCTTGAAAGCAAGTACCTGCCTATCTTTAGTATCTGTATATCTATATCTGACCATTAGAATCTTTATTTTTGAAATTGTCGTTTTTAACACAGTCGTTTTACAAATTATAGAATAATTAATTACCAGTGTTTTCCAATTTTACTCCGCAGTTCGTTTCGTTAGCTAACGTTAGCTAAAGCTAGCGCTACTAGTTAGCTACGCAATGGTTTGTTGCTTTGCTCCGGGTTGCAGCCACAGATCTTCGCATGAAACGTGCTTGTTCTATCGTTTCCCGGCCAATGTTTTCCAAAGGAGAGTCTGGATTCGTGCCATCAGGTAAGCTGACGTTACATTTTTGTCCATGTCACGGTGAAACGTAAATGATGGGTAGTGACTGTATCGCCGTTTTAGAGATGGCGCTGCTGAAAAGACCGCAACATAAGTAAAGATAATGAATACATCCTATTAAAACCTGTGTGGCTTATATGATAAGTCTAATTAGTACAAGCAGCATAACGTTTCACCATGTAACTAAAGATTGCAGTCAGGGAAATCAGTTTGACATATTGAACTAATAACAAATCACCTCTGGCTGGCAGAGAACTCTCGGCTCCATAGCTTCTCTTGGACGTAAAATCACATGTACATTTTTACATTTATATTCAATTTAATATTCCATCCCTCACATACTTTAGTATATATAATAACTTATATTTTGTTTTTCTTGTTATGCTGCTGCAACACAAACATTTCCCAAATTGGGATCAATACAGTAATATCTTATCTTAATTAATTAAGAAATATAACTATTATAATTAGTGTAGCAGCTGACACCTATTTTCAATATGGATTAATCTACCATTTATTTCTTTAGTTCAATTTTGATCTATAAAAATGTCAAAATGGTGAAAATGTTCACGAGACTTATCAAAGTGCAAGGTTATATCTTTAGATGTTTTGTTTTAGCCTATGTACTGTATGTCTTAATGCTCTTACAGTATATGTGACGGTGTGACTTCCATGAAACTAATATTTTATATCTTCCCAACAGACGAGCTGACAGGAAACCTAACACTCTAACAACCACAACATTGCAAAGGCGAGTAAATGTAAATTAAAAACAATTCACAATTTTTGTATTTCTTCTTCCTTGCAGTGAGGTGAAGCTGACCTTGCACTTGGTGCCAGTAAGGATGTTCCTCACGCAGGCTGAATGTTTCTCCTTCCTTACTGACACAGAAGCCCTTGATTTGCAATGCTTCACTAATTGTCATTTCCCTGGCTCCGTAAGGACACTTTACCTCCAGCACAGCGGAAGACCCTACCAGACCATCTGGAGATGCCCCCAACAATCCTGATTGGGAGAGCCACAAATCTGACTCATGGACCTGCATCTGGGTTGCAGTGGTGAATGCCCTGACGCCCTCACATTCATTCATAGTCCCCCACTGTACAGACAAAACACCATCAAGGGCCTGTTGTTGCCCTAGCACCCTGGCAATAAGGGAAGCAGTCACACGCTTTGACCTCAGGACAGCTCCAAAGTTGTTGGCAGTCAACCTTCCTTTCCTGAACAAATGCCAGTTTGGGTTGGTTCGCTGACCAGTGGAAGCCACCTGAATTGCCCTCTGTTGCTCTTCAGACAATGCCATGCTTGCCACAATTGCCTCAGGTCCCTGATGCCCAACAGATCTGATAATTTCAGGAAGAGTAAGTGTTTCCAAGCTGTAGTGTTCCTCTTCTGGCTCGGGGGAGAGAAGCCAAGAAATTCCTGAAAACCTGCCCCCGAGTCTGTCCCTCAGCCAGTCACGATCTTCGGAGGTGGGCTCTCTTGTCAGCGGGTTAAATTAGTTATTGGTTTCAACAGTCACATTAAAACAGTTACTAAATCAGCTTACTATCACCTAAAGAACATATCTAGGATTAAAAGACTAATGTCACAGCAGGATTTGGAAAAACATGTCCATGCTTTTATCTTCAGTAGACTGGACTACTGCAATGGTGTCTTCACAGGTCTCACTAAAAAATCTATTAGAAAGCTGCAGCTAATTCAGAACACCGCTGCTCGAGTCCTTACCAACACTAAGAAAGTGGATCACATCACTCCTGTTTTGAAGTCTTTACACTGGCTTCCTGTGTGTCAAAGAATAGATTTCAAAATACTGCTGCTGTTTATAAAGCACTGAATGGTTTAGGACCAAAATGCATTTCTGACCTCCTGCTAAATGATGAACCATCCAGATCTCTCAGGTCTTCTGGGACTGGTCAGCTTTCTGTCCCCAGAGTCAGAACTAAACATGATAAAGCAGAGTTCGGTTATTATGCTCCAAATATCTGGAACAAACTCCCAGAAACCTGCAGGTCCGCTGCAACTCTTACTACTTTTAAATCCAGGCTGAAGACTTTTCTTTTTGTCGCTGCTTTTAATTGAACTATTCATATCTTAGACTGCACTGTAACTTTTATCCATGTATTTTTTCTTTTAATGTTTCTTTTATTAGCTTTTCTTTTTAATGACTGATTTTAAATGCCATTTTCTTAATGTCTTTCATTTTTTGTAAAGCACTTTGAATTGCCTTGTGTTGAAAAGTGCTATATAAATAAACTTGCCTTGCCTAATAAAGATTTCATTTGACACATACAATTGATTTGTTGATGGGAATGTATGTGAATAAATTAACTCTAGGTTAACGGTATTCTTGCTATCACTACTCACCGACACTATAAACCTTGTCCCTCATGCTAGCCCTGACAACACCGGTGAGCACACCTTCATCTAGGCTGCACTGTTACGTGTCCTGACTTGTAGTGGTTCTCTCCTCTGTCTACACTCTTCTTGTCATCTTTGTAAAACGATATCAGACTGGTAATTGACACAGCCATGACTTCTAGTTAAATTAAGTGTGGCTAAAATTAAAAGCTTTGTTAAAATATGCAAGCACGCGAAAGTCAAATTCAGCTTTATTGTTAAAAATTCTACATGTGTTATACATCCAGAAACATCGAAATATCGTTTCCCACAATGTGACATGTATACATAAAACAAAACAAAAAGGGCCTAGATAAACGTGGTATACATTAAACAAAACAAAAAGGGCCTAGATAACCCGGGTATACAGTTTAAAATGTTAATATATTTAATTTAAAGTGTTCAAAGTGCAGTTTCAGTGCAAGTCAGTTGAAACGATCTTAAGTTGGCGTGACGTTGAAGTCGTGCGACCCTGCTGCTGTACTGGCTTGTAGTTCGTTTATAGCATAACGTTAGCATTTCGCTATTGGCGACTAGATTTATGATTCAGAAATTATAAAAGTAGGGTTGACATGTGGAGATTATCCGGCTGAACAAAACGTGATCCCTCTCTTAAATGTGTGTCAACCACAGACCTTATTTCGAGCTATTTTCCAAAATCCTATGGAGAATTTGCATTGGTTTTTCAAGAAGGAACCGGAAGAAGTTTACTTCCGAGTTTTACGACGCGTCACTGCGGTTCTCTATTGTCTCTTTCAAATGAAATGGAAATAGTAAACAGTGAAGAATAGTGGAAGCTATCCCCAAGAACAACATTCGAAAGCTGAATATGAGGAATTTGAATTATATAAAGTGAAAGCATTTTGAATTGTTAACATGTTACTGTTTTGTAAGTTTCACTTTATTATCTATCCTCAGGATCCTTTCTTAAGTTTCTGGCACCAGCAGCAGCAACGGAAAAGGATAAGGTGTCCCATCCAAATTCTGATGATGGTAAGTTAAGTAGGCTATTCCACTTTTAATTGATTATACTGTGCATCGCACTCCAAAGATTCCTTGTAACATGATATTCCCTGTTTCTTTTTTGGTCATAGCAGTTCAGTCAACATCTACCTCCAGTGGGGCGTCAACATCTGCCTCCAGTGGGACAGCAACATCTTCTCACCATAAAGATGACACGTCAACCCCTACCTCCAGCAGCACTACCACGACTACAAAAGATTAGATCACATCAGACGACCCTGCACAATGGCCAAATGTCCTAAATGATAGTGAAAAGTGTGCACTAGTAACAAGAGGACCAATACAAGAAACAGATAGTCTTTCAGCAGAATACTGAAAAAATGTCACGTTGATTTACAAAGGAAAACTATTCTGGTTTTAATTGTTCTTTATATTTATATGTGTGATTTATTCCTTTTTGTATGTCTTTTATATTCATATTACTAACTAATAACTCACTTTGAATATGACAAAAATGCGAAGTTGTCAACATGTTTACATTTTGCAATTTTTTTGTTGGTGTCAGATTATTTATAACACAATGGTGATGAAAGCTGGCCCCCACAGACCCCAGAATCGGCCCTGGGCACTAGGTAGCTAAAAACGGCAAAATGGCTTACCTTTGTCGTTGTCTGGTCAAAAGTGGTCCTCAATGACATTAAAATGATAAAAACGCTGCTGAAGGTTAATCCATAGGTTAATCCAATGTGCCTGTGTCCCTTTGAAATTATTGAAATGGTGCATTTGTAGGGGACATTATTTAGCAACGGATTGATCATCATTGGATTCAGTCTATTAGGGTGCATTCACACCTATTTAGTTAGTTATATATAGTTTCTCTGGTGCGCACCAGACCACAGTTTGTTACATTGTTTCATTTTTCCAGAAGGTTCAGTTTGCGTTCACACGGGCAAAACTCAAACAGATTATAAACTTTAAACACAAGTCATGTGCACGGAAATGCTGTTCAACCATTGGTCAAACATTAAGGGGGTAAAACCGCAAATCCCGGCCATTTCTACGTTGTCTGATTACATAATCAGACAACGTAATGAGAGACGTTCTGCAGTCAGGAGAAGGTTTCACAGACGACAGGTGGCTCTGACTTTTATGTATAGTTGACGGACCATTTTTACTGTTACGACACTGTTCAACACTTCATTCTGCTTCACTCTTTAACTAAACAACCGCGGATGTCTTCAAAGTCTTTCGCTAAAGATTTTGAAGACACCCGCGTTCTTGTGACACGTAAATACTACGCTTCCTATGTTTTGGTGCGGACTGCGTTCACACCAGCGATGAACCGCTCCAGAGTTCACTAGCAAGCGCTCCGAGACCACATCTTTTAGGCAGACCAGAGTCCGGTTGTTTAGTTCACTTCAGAGGTCTCTGACTGTGTTCACACCGACCCAAACGAACCGCACCAAGCGGCTAAATGCACCAGGGTTCGATTCAACCGGACTATACAAGGCTGGTGTGAATGCACAGTTGTACCCCCTAGATCTAGTCTCTAGTAATTCTGCTCAAAGTGCACCAGATTGAAGCATTTTACTTTAAAATGTTTCACCGCCGGGAAGTCCAGACGTGCAGACCTGTGTGCTGGACCCTCCTGGCCGCCAGACCCGAAGGTCCCAGACAACGAGGCCCCCCGTCGTCGTCTTCCTCCTCCGTGAACGCGGCCACCCGGCCCCTCGGGAGGGTGAACTCGTCTCATTGCACCTCGTCATCCTGTTCATCCATCTCCACCACCTCAAGGTCCTAATCCTCCACCTGCGGGCAGAACTTCACCCGGAAATGCTCGCCACAATGTCGGCGGCTTAGCCGAGGGATCATGCGGCAGGCGTTACAGGCCGGCGACTGGTTTAGGCCGTCTTCGGCGTGGTCCGGCCCCACACACTGGAAGCACAGGCGGTGCGGATCAGCCCCCGCGATCAGGCCAGGGCATGTCGGGCAGGTCCGGTGCTCAAGGAGTAGTTCCATGCTTGTTTTTATCTTTTTTGTCTTTCACGTCTGCGCTCAGTGTTTCACTTCCGCTCGCTGCAGAGAAAGGGATGACAGTCAGGAGGCGAGGCCTCCTTTTATACGGTGAGATGCACGCGCATTCAGGTAGGCCCGCCCCGGAGCCGGCTACGTCTATAGAAGTCTCAATAGGTGAACGCTTGCATGATAAGGTAGTACCCATAGAGTCCAGTAGAGGGCGGAGCCTGTGAGAAATATAACCAATGTGATTTTGGAACATTGAACAATGAAAATATATTCCAATAGACCTCAACAATGGAATTATGATCAGTAAAAATGGCCAAAAGATGGGACCTTTAAACTATACAGCTGTAGTGATGAAACCTGTTTACACACACTGACCCCTCCTGGCTGCTAAGTAGCAATGCACCCCAGAGACAAAACACAGGCAGATGATTTTTATTCAAGTTTTTCTTCAGCTCTGAAGACACAGTTCACACTACCTGAAGACCCCTGCCGTCTCTGGTGTGGAGTGGAGAACAGGACTGGTTATTCTTCATTCAGGGTGAACTGCAGGGTGATAGGATCAAACTAAGAATTCCATGTTACTGATAACCGTCTGCATCTCTGCATTAAAAAACACACTCAATTAAATGTCTCAAATAACATAAACTCTTCTAGTTAAAGACAGAAGGTAAAAAGTAAAATTCTGTACATGCTCACCGCAAAGGCAACTTTTGACACGTTTTTTTTATGTACACACACACACACACACACACACACACACACACACACACACACACACACACACACACACACACACACACACACACACACACACACACACACACACACACACACACACACACACACACACACACACACACACACACACACACACACACACACAGTCTATTGTGCCTCCTCGGCCGGCTGTGGAGGTGGCGGTGTTCTGGACCTCTGCTGCTCTGCTGTGGAGCTGCTGGAGTTGGATGCTTCAGTCCCACTCTGGAGGAATTTGCGCAGGTCTTTGAGAGCAGGTTTGAGCAGCTGCACTAAGGCCAGCAGTGCGGCCTGGGTGCCCTCCAGCGCCTGGGCCTGTCTCTCCTGTGCGAAGGCCTGAGCTTCCTGAGAGCGCCGCATCATCTGCAGCAGCTCGTTCTGTCCCTCCATGTGCTGGGCGATCTGACGGATGTGCACGTTGGTGACCCTCTGCTCCTGCAGCAGGCGGGCAGAGTTGAGCGCGATGCGGCTCTTCAGCTCCTGAGGTTTGGCATGACTCTGAGGTGGAGGGGGAGAGGCAGAGGAGGCAGCCAGCATCTCCACTGGAGCCTCAACGGCCGCCACCATGGTGGGAGTGGAGTCACTCACAGTGGTTGTGCAGTACTCCACCACGCCTCCATCCTCCAGGGTGTGGAAAGTAGTTTCAGCTGGAAACAGAACACAAAAGCTGTTTTAGTTAGTGACTCAAACCCAAACTGAAAATCTAGTTGCATCTACGAACCCCAATTCCAATGAAGTTGGGACGTTGTGTAAAACTTAAATAAAAAGAGAATACAATGATTTGCAAATCCTTTTTGACCAATATTAAATTAAATACAGTACAAAGACAAGATAATAATGTTCAAACTGATAAACGTTGTGTTTTTTTGCAAATATTCACTCATTTTGAATTTGATGCCTGCATCACGTTCCAAAATAGCTGGGACAGGGGCAACAAAAGACTGGGAAAGTTGAGGAATGCTAAAAAAACACCTGTTTGGAACATTCCACAGGGGAACAGGTTCATTTGGTGAGTGTCATGATTGGGTATAAAAGGAGCATCCCCGAAAGGCTCAGTCATTCACAAGCAAGGATGGGGCGAGTTTCACCACTTTGTGAACAACTACCTAAGCAAATAGTCCAACAGTTTAAGAGCAACGTTTCTCAACGTACAATTGCAAGGAATTTAGGGAATTCATCATCTAAAGTCCATAATGTCATCAAAAATCCGGAGAAACAACTGCACGTAAGCGGCTAGCAAGGCCAAAAACCAACATTGAATGCCGGTGACCTTCGATCCCTCAAGGGGCACTGCATTAAAACCATTATCATTCTGTGAAGGATATTACCACATGGGCTCAGGAACACCATTGTCAGTGAACACAGTATGTCACTACATCCACAAGTGAAGGTTAAAACTCTACCATGAAAAGCCAAAGCCATATATCAACATCACCCAGAAACGTCATGGGCTTCTCTGGGCCCGAGCTCATCTGAGATGGACTGACACAGAGTGGGAAAGTGTGCTGTGGTCTGATGAGTCCAAATTCCTATCTGTTTTTGGAAAACATGGACATCGTGTCCTCCGGGCCAAAGATTAAAAGGTCCATCCAAATTGTTATCAGCTTAAAGTTCAAAAGCCAGCATCTGTGATGATGGTATGGGGGTGTGTTAGTGCCCATGGCATGGGTAGCTTGCACATCTGTGAAGGCACCAGTAATGCTGAAAGGTACAGACAGGTTTTGGAGCAACATATGCTGCCATCCAAGCAACGTCTTTGTCAGGGATGTCCCTGCTTATTTCAGAAAGAGAATGCCAAGCCACAATTTGCACGTGCTATAACAGCATGGTAAAAGAGTGGGGGTACTAAACTGACAACTTCAATGGAATTAGGGTTTGTACTATTCTCATGTCACTCAGCAGGCAGCTCAACATTACAGGAAATGTGTTTTCTTTCTGAGGTTGAGATCAGAAAAGAAAAAGTCTGGAGAGGCCTAAAGACCATCTCTGGCTACAAAGACCCAGACTCCCAGGTCCGTGGGGACCATCAGTGGGCAAACGACTTGAACATTTTCTTCAATAGATTTGATCAGTCAGCCCCTCCTAGCTGTGCAATATATACCTGGCTGCTATATCTCCCAGAACTGTTGCAGGATGTGTATTTTGGAAATTATGAATATTTCTTTTTTAATTAATATTTTTTTATGAATGCTTCTTGGTTAATTCAACTTATTAAACTGTCTTTGGCTCTTTTCTTGCTTTCTTTTTTCGAGTGTATTCTGATTGTTTTCAGTTATGCTGACCTGGGAAATATAAAGCTTTACATGTGCGTATGGATGTTTACTTATAATGTTTCCACCTCCATGCTGACGGGGGGGATGGTGTTCTGGGGTTATAGTCAGCATCTTTCTTCCTCCAAACACGGCGTGTTGAGTTGACGCCAAAGATCTCGATGTTGGTCTCATCTGACCACATCCTCTCCTCCCAAGCCTTCTCTGAATCCTTCAGAGGTTCGTTGTCAAACTTCAGACGGGCCTCTCATGTTCCTCTTGAGCAGGGGGCCTTCAGGCGCTGCAGGATTTGATCCATTATGGTGTAGTGTGATACCAATAGTTTTCTTGGTGACTGTGGTCCCAGCTGCCTTGAGATCATTATCAAGTTCCTCCTGTGTAGTTCTGACCCCTCACCTTTCTCCTGATCATCAAAACCCCACGGGGCCAGATCTTGTGTGCAGCCTCAGACCGAGGGCGACTGATGCTCATGCTGTCTTTCTTCCATTTCTGAATAATGACACCAACAGTTGTAACCTCCTCACCGAGCTGCTCTCTGATGGTCTTGTAGCCAGTCCCAGCCTGGTGGAGGTCTACAGTCTGGTCCCTGAGGTCCTTAGACAGCTCTCTAGTCTGGCCCATGTTGGAGAGGTTGGAATATGATTGATTGATTCTGTGGACAGGTGTCTTTTATACAGGTAACTAGTTGATGTTAGGAGTACTTTCCTAAAGGAAATGGACTGATGTAACCGGTCTGTGGGAGCCAGAATCCTTGTTGGTTGCAAGGGGATCAAATAATTACTTCCCACGGTTAAATGCAAATAATTTGTTATCTTTTATATAATGTTAATTTCTGGATTTTCTTTTTGATATTCTGTCTCTCATAAACCTACCATTAAAATGATAGACTGTTCATTTCTTTGTAAGTCAAAGTCAACTTTATTGGCAATATTCCAGTTTGTGTGTACAGACAGAGAGTTCGAAATACCGTTTCCCACAATCCCGAATATAAAAACAAATGTATATAACGATATGAGTGCAAATATGTATATATATACACAGTCAAAGAGACATTTGTACACATTAAGACCTTAATAAAAACACAACAATCCATATGTACAAAACAACAGTCACTTCAATATTTTGAGAATGTACATTAGTGCAAGATGATGCTTGGTAATCAGCCTTAATTTAACTCTAAATGTATTATCCCTTAGATTTCTGTTACTGTTTTATTTATTTCAATTTTTTTACTTTTTTTGGTTGTGATTTACCTATGCTATATCTAAAAATATAACTTTATATTCAGAAAATAGTGTGTCTGTTTAATTAAATAAGCCGATAAATAAGAAGTTTAAAAAAGTAAAAGAGAAGATCAGTACCACACTCCTGTCAGAGCTGGAGTAGGCTTGAATTGGATGGTCATCCAAAGGGAAAAAAATATTTTATCCTGAGAAAACATTTGACGCTCTGCTTTGCTGGAATCACCAGCGACAACAACATTATTATAACATAACTGTATGTGTCTTGGTTTGCTAGAACTGCTGCTAAAAATCTGAAAACAAAGTATTTTCATGGTGGGTGACCACAGGAGCAAGTGAGGATTCACTCAGGCTCGTTCCTGTTTCATGGATGGATGAACGAAACACAAAGATCAGTGCCCCCTTCACACACACCTCACATCATTATAATACATATCTAAAACACCTGTAATCATAGTGACACAGTAATGACTGGAAGAACGTCATAAACGAGGACAATGTATTGAATGATGAAGTTAATATTGCTCTCATGATTTTAAATAATGGTTGTGATATTAGAGCTTTTTACATAAATGAAGTACATTATTTTTTATATTTAATAAAAAAGATACTCAATTATTTGAATTTTAGAAAAGGTAGTTTTCTAAAATTATTCCAGTAAGGGATGCAAAGCATTAAAATGTTATCTTTGTTATTTAATTACTTTCACTGAACACCAACGTTTTAGTCTTTCGTGGATGGGTCATATGCTAACAGTATATAATGACCAGAAAGCTTCATTGATGTTCACACAGACTGATAGTTTCACGTATATAATAATAAACACACTTACCAGTCAGTGGCTTTGCTTCATCACAGACTGTAGCTGAGCCCGCTGGAAGAGCTGAAAGAAACACAGACAGCATGATGCAAAAAACACAAAACAAGCAATCCAAGAAAATAAGAAAGATAGGCTAAAATCTTCAAAAGCATTTAGGATATTTTTCTCCTAAAGGGGCTAAAATACTTAAGTGCCCTTTTAATTTAGGTTGTGTCTCCAAAGTTAAGAAGGGAAAAGGGAAAAGTTTTAAAAATAAAATATCAACCTGAGGACCCATAATATATCAGGACAGAAAAGCATAAGAATTATATTTTAGCCACACATTTTTACTTCCTTTTTCAGTTGTTACGTCTTTACTTTTTTATTGGATAGTTTTTCCTTTTCAGAGTTTAAATATATAGATTTTATTTTTGTATTACTTAGAACCTGTCTCCATATTAACCTGTGATGAGGGCTTTGAGGGGGATCAATGCACTTCAACCCCTCTTGGTGTGGGAAGTATCAGATGCTATGTAACTCACACAATCCTAACGTGTACTCTACCAATACACAGCAGACTTGTCAGGTTTCATGCTTTGCCAAAACGCTACTGTACCGCATGTTTTCCACTGAAAGATATGTATGAGTGTTTATTGGGTTGTGTCTTCTATAATGCTTGTTCAGTGTTGTACACTCATCACGTTTTAAGCAATATTTATCACTGAGCTCTGGGGATGAATCCACTCGAAAGGAACTTGTCTTGCTTATAGCAGCATTGCCACTCATACTTACGAAGTACTCAGATATTGTTCTAAAGTAAAAGTAGGAGTACCAGAGTGTAGGAATACTCTGTTAAGTAAAAGTCCTGAAATTAAAATGTTAATCGCAAAAGTAAATATAAAATATACTTATAGTACCAAAAGTAAAACTACTCATTATGCAGATTGTCCCGTTTCAAAATAATATATATCCCAGGTAATTTTAAGAACTTTGTATACTACAGTGTAGCTTGTGAATTTACTCCAGGTGTAACTAAGATCTGATTCAAGAGTTGGTTAGGCTATATTTCACATCATTAATCAAAATCTGTAAAGTAACTAAAGGTATTAAATAAATGTAGTAGAGTAAAAGTACAATATTTCATTTCCAATTTTAGTAGGGTTGAAGTCCAGTAGCAACACATTGAAATGCTGAAGTACCAGTACAAGTCTCCCAAAATTGTACTTAAGTACAGTACTGGGTAAATCTACTTAGTTACTGTACACTACTACTACTGCACACTAAGTGTATAATTTGAACGCTCACAGTTCAACTTGTGAGGACTTACTCTCTGCCAGTGTGACGATGGCAGCTGCGTTTACGGTGACAGGTAAACTTATCTCAGCATCCGAGTCTCCTGCAGGCAGGCTGATGATGGTAGCCTCCCCCAGCAGGTTACAGATCCTCTGCTGCATCGCAGTGAGGATGACGGGGACTGGAGTGCAGTCAGCGGAGGTTCCCTCTATAGCAGCCCGCGCCTGGGCCACTTTACGCCGGACCTCCGTCTTCATGTCCGACCACTTCTTCTTCACCTCGGGCAACTCTCTGGGACAGGTGGTGACAGCGTTTACCTTTTTCAGGATGTCCCCCCAAGCGTTATTCTTTGCCATGTGGGTGACTCCAGCGTTGAAGTGGTTAACCAGTGTGTGCTTGTGTTTCTCTATTTCTTCCACAATAATTTCCACCTCTCTCTCCGAGAAATTCATTTTTCTCTTTTTCGCGGCTGATGCCATAATTGCACAAATTCCCCTTTTGGAGAGGTAATTGTGCGTATTGTACGCAAAAATAGTAGGATTTACTCAATTGATGTGCGCAACGTAATGGCTTCCAGAATCGGCTTCTTCTTCCTACAACAACGCTTACGTTAGCTGGGCGTGCCCTGTAGCCCCGCCCAGAGACATCCCATTGGTTGGATATCTCTCGGTCATACAATATTCTCTTTCTCTATTGGCTCAATTAAACGCCTATTGAACAAGCTAAATAAACGGTATCAAATAAGAATTGTCCCCGTTATCTCACTTTATATCACAGTCGTGGTTGGTCAACAGTTGTTTCTTGTTTGCATTGGTATCATTTTTGTCTTTAAAAACACTCAACGACGACAACATCTAGGAAATAAATCTCACACACACACACACACACACACACACACACACACACACACACACACACACACACACACACACACACACACACACACACACACACACACACACACACACGTTGAATTACTTTGTTTTTATGTTTGTGAAACCTGCGTTATTTAGATCTGTAATAACCATAGACTGTATAATAATAGGCAAGCATATCTTCCCCACCCCCATTTTGCTGTTTTTTGCTATAACCACCAATAACTATCAGGCATTGTAACATAATGATCAGCAGGAATGTGGGTCTAATACTATCAATCACAGAGTAATACTTTTTATATGTATTTGCTCGTAAATATACATTTAAAATGGGAAATTCATTTTGTAGTTACAAGTTAAGAGGAATCTTTAGAAACGTAAAAGAAAGATCGTTTTAATTTAACAAACTCATAGTTTGATAAGATCTTTAATTTACTCAACCATAACATAAAGATTATGTTATCCATCTGGAATGGAGTTATAATTTATGATATCGGATTTCTCAGCCTTTAAATCTATTGAAGATAAATGATCCTCCACTATTAAAACAAGGTGCTAGGAGAAGGAAAGGGGTTTCGCGTTAGTAATCTGATCAGTGTTTATCCTGATTGTTTTGTTACTACTTTTTCTATTCTCTCAGGAATTTAATTAAATACCAGTCTACATCTGAATTTTAAATTCGGCTTACATTACACATCTGAAACAAAAGATGGCGCCAGTGACATACGTTTCTCATAATTCCATTCAATATCCTCATTTCCTATTCTAATCCTCAAATTCTCATTAATATGCTCATCTCCGTTTTCCAATCGAGGTGACACATTATTGACAAAGGGGCTATGTCTGTACAACTACTGGTCCTATGGTCTCCTTCCTAGAAAGAAGAAGTCACCCGCCTGTCAGTCAGAGCAGTCTCTGTTCAAATACCACAGCAGCTCCCAGCACCCAGCACCCTTTGATGAAGTCGCGCTGTAGTCTCGCGTTGTACAGCGAGACTTCCGGCGCAGCTGGCTCCCCGAGCCACAGTTTCTCTTCTCACTCAGTCGGCAAGTTAACGGACTAAAATATCGGAACACATATCTTACTCATAACGGTCTTTATTGAGGAACATTTCTCGTGTTTTGCGATATACAAGCTCGGTATAGACTCTGACACTCAATGCTGTGAAGTCATTTAATGAATAAAAGGTAAGGCGCTGACAGGTCAGGATCCGTGTCTCCCTTAACCGGCTTTTAACGTCAACACTCAGGCTAGCGTCACTCTAAATAGGCCAGTTTACTCGGCTAATGTATAAAGTGTTCTTGTAGATATTAACCATTTTCGTCTCAGGGGAACTCTGCAAATTGGTTTGGAGTAAAACGTTTGTTTTTTAGGCTTACCGGCTTCTGGTAGCTTTTCCTTTCAGAACAGGCTGAAATGGAGGGACATGTGACGTGGTAGTCAGGGCTCGAAAACACAGCTCGAGACACAGCGCTGGCCTTCAGTGCTCTCCGGCTGTTATCAGTACCGTACAGAGGTTAAAGCGTGGCGGACCGTGCCGGACACCTATGATGCACCAGCAGGGTTCGTTGATGCCGTCCTTGCTCAGTGATGTATTCTGCCAGTGCCAATCCGGCGACACCCACCTAGGGGTCGACCCGGTCGGCGGGCACACTGAAGACCCCCCCTTAACAGCCCCCCGGCAGCCCGGGGCCGGGGGCCGTCACTCGGAGCCGGGTCAGTCAACGCATCAATGTGACACGTGTGGGGGGCCCGAGCAGGATCACAGGCTGAAGGTTCTGTTCCAGGTCCTGGATGTGAACGGGGATGGAGGCATCTGTGTCAACGACCTGACTATTGGGCTGAAGAAGTTAGGAGTACACCGCACTGAACATGAGCTCAGGGTGAGTGCTTTCAACCGGCTGTTCTGTTTGTGTTTATACTGTCTCCTTGCTCATTGTCCACACTTCTATCTTACTTGTTTCCAGTGGTGTAAAGTAACTAAGTACATTTACTCGAGTAGTGTACTCAAGTACAATTTCAAGTACTTGTACTTTATGAGAATCTCCCTTTTCTGCAACTTTGTACTTCTACCCCACTAAAATTCAGAGGTGGAAGAAGTACTCAGATCTTGTACTTTAGTAAAAGTAGAAGTATCATAGTATAGTAATATACTCTGTTACAAATAGCATAGCAAATGTTACTCAAGTAAAAGTATTAGCATGAAAATATAGTTAAAGTAGCGACAGTAAAAGTATTGTGCAGATTGGTCCATTTCAGAATAATATATGTTTTATAATGATTGATCATGAAAGTGTTCTCAAAGCTGGTAAAGGTGCAGCTGGTTTGAATGACTTTCTATACTGCAGGGTAGCTTGTGGATTTACTCCAGGTGGAACTAAAGTCTGATTTAACACTTGATTATATTTTACATCATTCATCCACATCTGTAAAGTAACTGAAGGTATTAGATAGATGTAGTGGAGTAAAAGTACACAATTTACCTCTGAATTGTAGTGGAGTAGAAGGCTCACGGTTTTTTATTTTGTCATACGAACATAGCTACAGTCTAGTTATGACGATGAAAATCTTAAGTCAGGAGGTATCATAACCTGATCATAACATGGAAATACTCAAGTAAAGTACAAGTAGGCTACCTCAAAATTGTATTTATGTACAGTACTTGAGTAAATGTACTTAGTTACTTTACAACACTGATAACATTCTGAGGTAAATATTTTACTTCTACATCATTACAGTATGTAATACCTTTTAGTTAATTTGTGGATATGGATTATTGATATAAAATATAATTAATCAGAACTGATGTCTTATGTGAGTTTTGTAACTTTACTCTTTGATCAAATTCACAAACTACAGATCAGTAAATAAAGTAATTAAAATTAGTTCCATCTTTACCAGCTGTGATAAACACATTATTACATTCATAATTATAATCATACATATTTTTCATACATCTATATTATTCAGAAATTGGTAAATGTGCATAGTAAGTACTTTTACTTTATATTTTTAAGTACATGTTCATGCTAATACTTAGGTTAAAGTAGAAATACCAGACTCGAGTGTAGGAATACTCGGTTACAAGTAAAGTGAAAAGTTCTGCATTCAAATTTTCACCCAAGTAAAAGTACATAAGCACAAGAGTACTTCTTTAACCTCTGCTTTTTCCTTGAATAGATTAATTGAAAATGAAATAAAAAAACCGACAACATCACAAAGATTACAAAGATAATAAGAACGACACACCAGGGGAGTGCAAAAACCAAGCAGTAGAAACAGACAAAGGTCAAGTATAATACAACATTGTTGATAACATTTCGGGGGGGAAAATAACTTATGAATACATCTTGACAAGTAAGTAACATGTTGGTAGCACTTGTAGGCCAAGAGACATACAGTGTCAGTGAAACTCTTCTCCAGTATAACTAAGCATCTTGCCTAATGAAGATAAAGGGAGTTCTGGAAAAATTTGCGTTTTAATTTATAAACACTTTTATCAGAATATGCATTAAAGTCGACACTTGTTAGTCAAAACCATAGTCAAACCCTCATAAATTGAGAGAAACATAATTGTATCATTGACAACCTTGGAAAAAGGGAAACAAGACTTGGACTGCTCTTAGGCCACGTTTACACGGAGACGGAACGGGTTGTATCCACTACAGTTCTCTATCGTATGGACGGTTCGTTCACACAAGGCCGTAACGGAACCGCGGAAACAGAGCCCTCAAACGATAACGGGTCCCAAGGTGGTCAGATCTGCGGACGCAACGCTCTGGGGGGTCAAACGGCTCTGTGTGTACGCCCTATGCGCCATAGGCCCGCCCCTCCCCACCTCTCCTGCTCATCCCCGCGTCATTGCTGATGTGTTTCGCCAACAACAATAACAGTGTTCCGAGTGTTTCGAGCCAGGTCCCGGTATCTCGCAGGACAGTGCATCCAGCAGGAGCCTCCAGCAGACCCCCCCACACGGTTCCCTGGTCCCTTGGAAGAGGCGGAGAGGTGGGCGTTTTTCATCTGCTGGTGGAGTACCGGGGAGAACGTCCTGCTCAAGAGCCAGGCTCAGAGTTAGTGGCAGTGGGTGCGGTGCACCTGCCTTTTACAGCAGGAGAACACGCTCGCCTCGGGGAGGGAGAAAAAGAGAAACAGAGGCCGCCGAAACAGCCAGAGCCCTGCCTCTCCCCACCTCTGCTGCTCACCCAAATCTACAGCTCCTCTACCAAAACCATCAGCAACAAGTGGACATGGAGAACTAAATGAACTACATGTTGCTAAATCCACCGCGGAGAATAAACAGAAGGGCAACCAGGCCACCATGGAAACCATGCTCGGGAGGTCTTCTTCGCTGCTTTTGGTGTATTTTGTGGCGGAAGTACAGCGCTACTTATAGGCCCGGCATATGTCTCCAGCGGGTCGAGGGGTCTCGTGTGGACGGACACGTTTGTTGAGCCAATTCCGTGTGGACGGAAGACTTTTTTGATATCGAATTCTGTTCGTTTTCGTTTTTGTTTCTCTGTAAACGGAGCCTCAGTTTGAGGTTTATAACACATACAGGGCATTTTCAACACCTAAGTTTAGTAAAGAAGCCTAAAAAACTGGCTTCACGTAAGTCTTGCCTGTAAGTCATACAGGAGGTATGTGACAGGACTGCCTGAGGGGCAGCCAGCATTTGAGTTCACAGCTTTTAGACCTTCCTTTATGTTATTTAAACACATGAACAGGTACAGTCTCTTTACAACGTCCTATACCAAAGGATTTGGTATAATTGCCATTAGTTAAGTGTTTCTTGTGTGTTGATTGCTTGTTGTTGTTTTTGAGCTGAAATTCACATGCTGAACATCACTTAATTGGAATTACTATAAGATACAGTTGTAATATTTTTAGTAGCTAATTCAGAACCTTTACTTTGATTAGGGTTTCTAGTCTTTATGTATTCAAGGGGATTCCTGCTGAATGCCAGTGGATGATGCATATTTGATTGTTCTTTCAGTTGATATAAAAAGGACAAACCATAGACAAACATGTTCAGTTACTTTTTGACCTAACAATTGAATGTGCAGGATTATCTAACTAACAGGAAAAATCACAGGTAGAAAAATAACAGTTTTGGACAGAACTGGTTAAGGCTTTCAACCTTTTAACACACGTTCCTTTTTAAATATTAGCTACAGCAGAACATAACGGTGCTGGACGACTGAAGAGGTTGTCCCTTGTTTGTGCCCTGAACTGATTATTATAGAGACATAATGATATCCATTACATAGCTGAAATCACTTTTTTAATTACGCCACACATTCCTACCAATGAACAGACACTAACTGAGTGTAGTCACAGACCCGAAGTGTAACCATAGTATGTATAATGCTGCCTTTCTACCTATAATGAAGAATTGTTAGTATTTGGACCTTGTTTTAATTTCACTTGCCTCATTGTACAAGGAGAACCTATGCTTGCCTCAGTGTAGGAGGAGAACTACAACTGTTCAAACTCTATCTGCACCTACACTTTCAACTGTATAAACTCTATTTTACTTTAAATGGATGCATTTTACATTTTTAGGCTATGACACACTGGTTAATACCTTGGGATTGGTTTCCTAACACAGCTTCATATAACAAAGAATGGTGAGATATTCAAGGTTTCATTTCAAACCTTTATCTAATCAGATTGGTCCCATTGAGATCATAGATCTCTTTTTCAAGGGAGACCTGCAAGGTTACTGTCTGGGACTGGTGTTAGGAGTTCTGCTTTAAAGCCCCTGTCACACTGTCCCGAAATTGACACCCGATGGACACACGATTAAGGAAATGTTCAAATTCGGCTCTGATCGGAACAACATCGGGCCATTCGTGAGGGCATCTTGTTATCATCGGTGCCATCGGGCATTCGCCCTCACTCTGATCGGGGCGAATGCCCGATGGCACCGATGATAACAAGATGCTCTCACGATGGCCTTACTTACGAAGGGCAAAATTGACACACGAATTCAACACGAAAATGAACCTTCACAAGGTCCTTCGGCAATTTTTTGGCATGCCCAAGATTTTGCCACCACTCACGAAGTTGCTGCCGGGGCCTAAGAAACTCCACCATTGGTCATACGATGGCTTAAGATGCCCTCACGAATGTCCCGATGTTGTTACGATCAGAGCTGAATTTGAACTTTTCCTTTATCGTGTGTCCATCGGGTTGTTTACAAAATCATGTAAACATATTATGTAAATAACCCAATTTGTGTTCTGTGAAACTAAAAAGGATATAATATATTATTTTGAAGGCGAGTTGACAGGAAGTTGTTGTTGCTATGGAAACAACATTACGGAGAAAACTTAATATCTTCTACATATAAAGACGGATAAAGTAAAGAACAAAGTCTGAAAATATCAGTACAGTATCATAGTACTTTTACATAATCGTTTTTCTTAGGGGTGCACCGAATGGGAAATTCTTGGCCGAAACCGATACCGAAAATAGGAAACAGTTGGCCGAATGCCGAAAGGCCGAAAATGATTAGAAATATATATATATATATATATATATATATATATATATATATATATATATATATAATGTATACATTTTTTACCAATGTTGTTCAGCTACCTGATTATGGAAAAAGACATGATTATGGCAAAACTTAACTTAAATAATAATCACTATTATGGGTCCATAAAACATTTATTCAGCACGTTTGAATGCATACAGTACATTAATTCCAAGTCAAGTGCATTTTCTTTTCTCTGTAGGATAACTACAACAAAGTGCATTCAGAACAAAGCCAAGGTGCTTTAAAACCACATAAACATCTAGGCCAGTAGGCCTACAGTACAACAAAATAGTGTAAATAAAGACTGTAACAGCCAGGCCTTCAACAACAACAAATGCACCTATAAGTGCATGCATACAAATGTGCAAACTGGATAAATCCACATTAATGTAACTATTTACAAATGAAATTACAAATGAATTTCAAGAATCTGTAAATAAGGCTGTCTGTCCTCATAAGCAAAGTAGTACACATTGTATAAAGATACATAAAGTGAAAACTGGATACAAAATCCACAATCAATTACAAATTAAATTACAATTTCAAGAATCTGCAAATAAGGTGGTCTGTCCTCATGAGCAATGTAAACAACATTGTATCATTTAGATACCGAAAGTACAATATATTGAACACTGTGCTGCTGTCATTTCCCCCTAATGATAACCTGAGATGGTGAATTATATCTCACAATGAAAATTGTTCAGGAAAGTGGGTATAGAGTAGACATGTAGAACTAGATAAGCTTATGATAAGCCAGCCTTGTCTACTTATTAATGAAAAGTGGGAGGTTCTTTTTAATGAACAGTAGCTTCTCTGCTTTATCAGCCATAAGTCTGTTCCTCTTCTCATCAAGCACATGAGAGGCAGCGCTGAACAGTCTCTCGCTGTCAGTGCTTGTGATTTGATCTTACTCCGCATATTTGTCCGGGTGTTTTGATTTCAAGTGGTGGAGTAATCCCGAAGTGGTGAAAGTCTTTGCAGTTAAACCCCCTCGAGAAATGTCAGCTGAACACGTTTTACAAATCGCAATCCGCGCCTCTTTCTCTGATATTTTTAAATATCTCCAAGCGGCAGACATGTTGGCTCTGAGCCAGCCGTGAGCATGGTCGCGCGCCGTGCTTGTCGCCGCGTTTTGATTACGTTATCACAACGTTAGCTTACCAACGTAACCCTGTTCTCTGACATTCGGTGATATTTTTTCGGTGCTAGAACCCTTTCGGCCGAAAGCCGAAAGGGCCTTTTTAACCATTTTCGGCCGATAATTTTCGGCGGCCGAATATTCGGTGCATCCCTAGTTTTTCTTACTTTCGTTGCAGTTATATGTTTTAAATGTAATGTAAATGTTGCCTTCGTGTGTGGTTCGGGGCCATCTTCGTGCGAAATTCACAATTCCATATTCGTGTGTCCATCGGGTGTCAATTTCGGGACAGTGTGACAGGGGCTTAAGGGAGGGAGGGCCGCCAATCAGATACAGAATTCACAGAACCAGCACTGTTTGCTCTGACTTCCAGACTCTTGTCAAGTTCATGTACTCTGTGATTTTGAGTCCTTTCTGAGAAAGTTTGTTTATTCGTAATGAATTCTCAAAGACAACTTATTCTTATCAGAATTCTCTGAGTTTTTATCAGCTTTGGTTCTTAAAACAGATAAAGTAATTATCGTAGGTGACTTTAATATTCATGTTGACGATGATAAAAATAGCCTTACTGTTGCATTTAACTCTATATTAGATTCTGTTGGTTTCTGTCAGAGTGTAAATAAACCAACCCACTGCTATAATCACACTCTTGACCTTGTTCTGACTTATGGTATTGAAATTGAGCAACTATTAGTCGAACCGCATAATCCTGCTTTATCCGACCATTTCTTAGTAACTTTTGAAGTACTGTTACTAGACTACAAAGCATTAGCCAAAAGCTCCTGCAGCAGAAACTTATCTGTTAGTGCTATAGCCAAATTTAAGGAAGAGATTCCACCAATACTTAATTCGATAGCATGTCTGCATGTAGGGGAGGAAACTTATACAAAATGTACACCACCCCAAATTGATCATGTTGTTGATAGTGCTACAGATGCGCTGCGAATAAAATTAGACTCTGTTGCTCCTTTGAAAAAGAAGAAAATAAAACAACATAGATTAGCTCCATGGCATAATGCCGAAACCCGCAAAATAAAGCAAAAGTCGAGACAACTTGAAAGGATATGGCGTTCCACTAAACTTGAAGAATCTCGTTTAATTTGGCATATTACTCTCAATGAATATAAGAAAGCACTGCGTAAAGCGAGAGCAGCATACTACTCTTCATTAATAGATGAGAATAAGAATAATGCAAGATTTCTTTTCAGCACTGTAGCCAGGCTGACAGAGAGCCACAGCTCGACTGAGCCTTCTATTCCCATAGCACTCAGTAGTAATGATTTTATGTGCTTTTTTAACGATAAAATTGTTACTCTTAGAAACAAAATCAATGACCTCTTACCTTTGACCAGTATAGTGTTATCAACAGCTCCCGGAAACGTAAGTTCTAATAATATTACACTAGATAGTAAACTAGAATGCTTTTCAGCCATAAACCTTGAACAATTAAATTCAATGATTCTCTCTTCTAAACCATCAACGTGTATCTTAGACCCGATTCCAACTAAGCTGTTAAAAGAAGTTTTTCCATTAATTAGCACTTCTTTATTAAATATTATGAATATGTCTTTATTATCAGGCTATGTTCCAAAATCATTCAAAGTAGCAGTGATAAAACCGCTTCTTAAAAAGCACAACCTCGATCCAGAGGTTTTAGCCAACTATAGACCTATTTCTAATCTTCCGTTCCTCTCAAAAATTCTTGAGAAAGCAGTCGCAAAACAGCTGTGTGATTACTTAAGAAACTATGATTTATTTGAAGATTTTCAGTCTGGCTTTAGAACACAACATAGCACAGAGACAGCTCTGGTTAAAGTCACAAATGACATTCTAATAGCCTCTGACAAGGGACTTGTCTCTATTCTTGTCTTACTCGATCTTAGTGCTGCATTTGATACTATCGACCATGATATCCTATTGCAAAGACTAGAGCACTTAGTTGGCATACAGGGAACTGCTTTAGGCTGGTTTAGGTCTTATCTATCTGAACGCTCTCAGTTTGTACGTGTCAACGATGAATCTTCCATGCAAACCAAAGTTAGCCATGGAGTGCCACAGGGCTCAGTGCTTGGACCTATTTTGTTCACCCTATATATGCTTCCGTTAGGCAATATTATAAGGAATCATTCTGTAAACTTTCATTGTTATGCGGATGATACTCAACTATATTTATCAATCAAGCCTGATGAAATTAATCATCTAAATAAAATTCAAGACTGCCTCAAGGACTTAAAAACGTGGATGACCTTAAATTTTTTGATGTTAAACACGACCAAAACTGAAGTTATTGTACTTGGCCCGAAGAATCTACGAAACAAATTATCTAAAGATATATTAACTATGGATGGCATTAATTTGGCCTCCAGTGAGACTGTAAGGAATCTTGGTGTTATATTTGATCAGGATTTATCCTTTAACGCCCACATAAAATCAATTTCAAGGACCGCCTACTTCCATCTACGTAACATTGCAAAAATCAGGCATATCTTGCCTCAAAACGATGCAGAGAAACTAGTCCATGCATTTGTTACTTCAAGGCTGGATTATTGTAACTCCTTATTATCAGGGTGTACCAAGAAGTCAGTCAAGTCGCTTCAGCTGATTCAAAATGCTGCAGCTCGTGTACTAACCAGAGTTAGGAAAAGGGACCACATTACTCCTGTTCTGGCTGCCTTACACTGGCTCCCTATAGAACACAGGATAGAATTTAAAATTCTTCTTCTCGCCTACAAAGCCCTTAATGGGCAGGCGCCATCTTACCTTAAAGAACTCATTATACCCTATTGTCCTACTAGGGCATTGCGTTCCAAGAATGCAGGGTTGTTGGTTGTTCCTAGAGTCTCTAAAAATACAATGGGAGCCAGAGCCTTTTCTTATCAAGCTCCACTTTTGTGGAATCAGCTTCCAGTTTGTGTTCGGACGGCAGACACCCTATCCGTTTTTAAGAGTGCGCTTAAGACCTTCCTTTTTGATAAAGCTTATAGTTAGGGCTGATTAGATTCAGCCCCTAGTTTTGCTGATATAGGCTTAGTTTGTCGGGGGACATCTTACTTCTTCCTTCTCTCTGTCTATACCTGTGTACTCTCATGTTCCGAT
Source organism: Notothenia rossii (assembly GCF_949606895.1). NCBI lineage: Eukaryota > Metazoa > Chordata > Actinopteri > Perciformes > Nototheniidae > Notothenia > Notothenia rossii. Next base: position 32,411,987 of record NC_136910.1, on the reverse strand, counting down.
TAACCCAGCTTCCCCAAATTTCTTTCTTTTTGGTGTCTATATACGCCGGGATCCGGAGTCATGGATGATCCTGCGGTCCTGTGTCATGGATTGCGAGTCCTGGATCTTGAGTCGTGGCTGCGGTCCTGGATCATAAGTCCTGGATGGATATCCTCGTGGATTCATCTTCTTATTATACACACATGCATTTCAAAACATTTGGACTACCTATGTTGCAAATGTATTATCTTTTCAATTTACACACGGCATCTATTGCACGTCTGTCCGTCCTGGGAGAGGGATCCCTCCTCTGTTGCTCTCCCTGAGGTTTCTCCCATTTTTCCCTTTAAACTGTGGGGTTTTCTCTGGAAGTTTTTCCTTGTACGATGTGAGGGTCTAAGGACAGAGGGTGTCGTATTGTCATACTGATATTCTGTACAAACTGTGAAGTCCACTGAGACAAATGTAACATTTGTGATTTTGGGCTATATAAATAAACATTGATTGATTGACTTATTGAGTGCAAAAACTCTCCTCTCTACTCTCTCATCCTCTCTGGACTCTCTCTGTCCTCTCACATCTGGGCAGGCTCCTCAGTCCCCTCCTGCTCCCTGGTTAAATGACGTACTGCGTGCTAATAGAACCATCCTTAGGGCAGCAGAGCGGAAATGGTGGAAATCCAAACACCATGACGACCTTCGAACCTATCAGGCTCTCCTCTCCTCTTTCTCTGCTTCGATCTCTCAGGCAAAAAGCACTTTCTTTCAAGATAAGATCCAATCTTCCTATTCCAATCCCCAAAAACTATTTTCTATCTTCTCCACCCTCTTGGACCCCCCCAAAGCCCTTCCCCCCTCCTCCCTTCTGTCAAGCGACTTTGTTAACCACTTTGAAAAGAAGGTTGATGATATTTCCTCTTCTTTTTCTGACTCACCTTTACTCACCGCTGGGTCACCAGACCTCCCTTCACCCACACACTGACCTCCTTCTCCCCTCTCTCTCCAAGTGAGGTTCTTACCCTCGTTACCTCTGCCCGTCCTACCACCTGTCCTCTGGACCCTATCCCCTCAAACCTCCTTCAGACTATCGCTCCTGATATTCTACCTTTTCTCACCCATTTTATCAACACTCCTCTAACTTCTGGTCACTTTCCAAACAGTCTCAAGGAGGCAAGAGTAAACCCTCTGCTAAAGAAACCCACTCTCAACCCGTCTGATGTTATAAACTACAGGCCTGTCTCTCTCCTCTCGTTCCTGTCTAAAACACTTGAACGCGCTGTCTTTAAACAACTCTCCTGTTATCTCCATCAGAACAACCTTGTGGATCCGCACCAGTCTGGTTTCAAGGCAGGTCACTCAACAGAAACTGCTCTCCTTGCTGTCTCTGAGGAACTGCACACTGCTAAAGCAGCATCCCTCTCCTCTGTCATCATCCTTCTGGACCTGTCTGCTGCATTCGACACGGTGAACCATCAGATCCTCCTTCGCACTCTCCAAGAACTTGGAGGCACTGCACTTTCCCTCCTCACCTCATACCTCAAAGACCGCACCTACAGGGTTACTTGGAGAGGGTCCGAGTCCGACCCTTGTCAATTAACTACAGGGGTCCCTCAGGGCTCTGTTCTTGGTCCCCTCCTCTTCTCCTTGTACACAAACTCGCTCGGGTCTGTCATTAGCCTGCATGGTTTTTCATACCACTGCTACGCTGACGACACCCAACTAATTCTGTCCTTTCCCCGCTCAGAGACCCAAGTCGTCGCACGCATCTCTGCTTGCCTAGCAGACATCTCTCAGTGGATGTCTGCTCATCACCTCAAGCTAAACCTTGACAAGACTGAACTGCTTTTCCTTCCGGGAAAATTTTTCCCACTCTTGACCTAACAATCAACATTGGCACCTCTGTTGTTTCCCCGACTCAGACTGCAAGGAATCTGGGTGTGACCCTAGATAACAAACTGTCCTTCACTGCAAACATTGCTGCTACAACCCGCTGCTGCAGATACACGCTTTACAACATCAGGAGGATACGTCCCCAGCTGACCCAGAAATCAGCGCAGGTTCTGGTCCAGGCTCTCGTCATCTCACGCCTAGACTACTGCAACTCCCTCCTAGCTGGTCTACCTGCCAGTGCCATCCGACCTCTGCAGCTCATCCAGAAAGCAGCGGCTCGTCTGGTCTTCAACCTTCCAAAATTCTCCCACACCACGCCGCTCCTCCGCTCCCTTCACTGGCTTCCGGTAACTGCTAGAATCCACTTCAAGACACTGGTACTTGCGTACCATGCTGCGAATGGATCTGGCCCTTACTACATCCAGGACATGGTTAAACCGTACACCCCAGCACGTGCACTCCGCTCTGCATCGGCCAAACAGCTCACTGCACCCACACTGCGAGGGGGACCCAAGTTCCCATCAGCAAAAACTCGTTGGTTTGCTATCCTGGCTCCAAAATGGTGGAATGAGCTCCCCATTGAAATCAGGACAGCAGATAGCTTGCACATCTTCCGGCGCAGACTGAAAACTCATCTCTTTCGACTCCACTTTGAGCGATAGAATTACTAACAAAGCACTTATATACTAATAAAGGGCTGGCTTATCTAAAGCCAGTTGAGTAGCACTTGAAATGTTTGGCTCTATGAAACCTGATGTACTTATATGATTCTGTTTTCTTCAAGGTTGTATCTTCCTGGTCGAATGCACTTATTGTAAGTCGCTTTGGATAAAAGCGAGAGCTAAATGCAATGTAATGTAATGTAATGTAAAGTAGATTGACTTTGTATGAATAGCATCATTTCTACCACAACACTTGATAAGAAGACATAATACTTGATGAATGCAGTGCAAAAGATACTCAGAATTATGGGTTCCAGCCTATTATGCCAACATTTTAAGTAGATCTTCTAACTTTTTCAATGGACAACAATGTCATGTTTTATGTTACAAAAAAGGTTCTCAATTCAAATTTCAGAGCATAAATACAGCAGCCAACTATTAAGCTATGTAATGATGAATTGTGAATGTGAATTTACTTCACTAGAGGCAAATGTTTTTTGTCCCTTCACTGGCTTGGAAAGGACATGAATTGGAAAAGAATGACAATTTTGCGCATACGTCCGTAGCCTTAAACTGTAGGAACCCTGGTAAACATAGGACAACTGGGCATTTTGATAAAAGACATAGATTGAGCAGTGAGTCGTCTACTGGTTAATACAAATTTTCACAAAAAGTCTCAAATTACCTCTTCCAACTTTGAATAATTCACTGAATCAAAAAATGCTACGAGAAATTCTCCCCGGTTTAAAAAAAAAAGTGTGTGCTCTTTGGACAAGATATTTGAGCTATCCTTCTAAATATGGATCAAATCCAAAGCAAAACCTTGTTGATTGTTTAATTTCTTATATTCCAGTACATAGGCTTATAATACCTCTACCAACAGTTAAAGCAGCTATTGTTTTTTAGGTTTTGGACTAAAGCTGAGTCGTGAGAGAGAACCATGAGTAGATCTGTGAAAGTGACATTTTAAGGACTTAATATACTTGAGGGGTTTGCATACATCTTTAGTGTATCATAGACAACAGAATTTAGTCCAAAAACTAAATTGTTACTTCTTAATTATTAAAACTAAAACAGGGAAAAGTGTTCAACCTCTCCAATTGCCTAAAGGTTTTTCTAGATCAACACATGGCTGGTTTTGGCTGTAAAATTTGATACAAATAAAAAATTGGAATAGGTAGAAACTGAAATGTGATATCTCTCATGCTAGTAGGTAGAGCCTGGTTGCAGTATTTGAGCATCGGGACCTGCATAGGTTTTTTGTTGGACATATAAGAGAGATCCTCGAGAGGTTATTGACAGAGAGAGTTTCTGTCAATAACCAACTCCTCCTGGGATCAGTGTGCTCTACTGGCAGTGCAGTCAATGAAACAGATCTGCAGACAGCAGCTGGAAGTCTTGAGCAATTTAAGAAAATACTGTAGTTTTCACAGCGGGAGGAACCCTCTACGTGTTCAAATAGGGCTGAGCTCTGATGTCGGGTGGATGGGTTCGCCTGCTGGATGCTGACTATGAGCCTGCAATGACTCAGGAGGAGGATGAGGGAGGGAGGCATCAGTCAGCAGATTTTCTGCTGTGAGGGAGGGGCTACTGAGGGGAAACCCTGCTCTCACTCCGCCCACTCCTTCTTCTCTGGCTAAAGATTGATGGCATGAATTAATTTCCATGCGGCAATCCTTTTCTCCATTGGCTGAGAGGCTCATTCCACGGCTTGACGATTGAACCTGCTAGTATGGGCTGCAGTGATTGGTCGGCCTCAGCTGCAGTGAGGATGCAGGTTTCTGCAGGTTCTCTTTACTGCATTTCTTTGGCTGCTGCTCGTGAAGCCGGCAAAATGGCAAATCCTGACTGCTGGTGCTGCTACAAATAATTCCTCAACCCAACAAGAAGTACTTAGAGTGCAAAATTCTGGGTCATTCCTCAGAAGTAACACAGCAAGAGTTGGATATGAGAATTTAGTTTTTATCCTGCTGCTTTTTTTTTTACGTCTGTCGACCTGAGCCTGGCTGTCTGTCAAGTGAGTGATGTAATGAGAAAAGATCCAGTAAGAAGATGAGACACTGAGCTGGACCAGTGAGTAGGAAGAAAGAGGAGAACTCAGCCCCACTCTGTCCTCAGCTGACCTTTCCACACCTTTTCTGCTATTGCATGTCTTTGATTTCAGCCAGCAGCACACAGTGAAGTTTTGTTGCTGCGAGACACACTTAGTCCCAGCTTGAGTATGATGGAGGAGATACTTACTTTCCTGTGCCAGAGGCTTTTTGGCAGGACGCAGTGTCAGCCTGCTGATCCTCAGTTGCCAGGGGAGAAAGAGACAGAGGCCAATGGGAACTGCAGAGAGAAAAATACTGTGCCCTCCTTCGACAGTAAAGAAATCAGCAGGACTGAAACTCCAAAGAAGAACACTGTATATATCCTTGTGGCACCTCCTACGGGTCTTCAACAGGTAGGATAAAGCAGGAGACTGGACTTCTGACCTTTTTATCCATCACTAACATTAGGAGAGAGTTTTAAATTGTCCTGTGAGATTTCTCGACATCTCCTGGATGTGACATTTCAGAGCAACGCTGTTCCCAAGTACAGCCTCCCAGAGCTGCTGATCTCAGTGTTGTTGGTCTCTGTTTACCCACTGTTGGCTCACTGAGCTAAAGGCTATTTTCCAGAAACACATTGTACTCAGACATCTACACCTGGAAACTACCAAGTGCAAACACTCTTAACTGACCAGCTCTACTGAAGCTGCAAAGGGTACCACAGTTAGAGCAGTCAATACACAGCGGAATACTTTCGACTTCTAGCTGGAACATTTAGATGTTTAAACAGCTTATTCTTTAGCAAGATAAATATAGTGCCTATTGGTATACCTATCAGCATTTGATAGATTTGATTAGGGCTGTTGAAATGTGCATCATACAATTGAAAATGACACAATCAGTATGGCTGCTTTTCATTCAGTGTAGTGTAGTTCCATCTGTGCTCTGATGATGCTTTTCAGGAATATGCCACAAAGAGAAAACAATCTTTCTTTATTGTGATCCTTCAACTTACAGTTACACAGTGGAGGGAACCTCATGTGTCTGTGTCTATATGTCCCAGGATCTAACTGAGACCACAATAAGTTAGACTATTTGTTAAGGATTGGGGGCTTTGCCAGTAAAAGGTGTCATGTTGTCAGTTGTACTGTGATAACATATGGTTACTTTAAAGACAAATGTACAGTCAATAGCTAATCAAGAGTGCTGCCATACAATTTAAGCTAGTTGTTTGACCAATGGACTTGTCTCCATCCTGTGAGTTAATTGTGCACATAGTTGTTTGTTTTTTGCTTAGTCAGTTGCTCCTCCTGGCTAACAGCACTAATGATTTGGAAAAGTATTGCTCAGGTGGATTCTGTGAAATATACCAAAATGTAGAGTACCACTGCTCGTGCAGGTGTTCCTTCCCTCAGGTAGCCATTACCTGTCTGTGTGTATTCAAGCTCCAGCTCACTGTTAATCCTTGTAGAAATCCTTCCAGTTGCTTTAGCAGACTATATTGGCAGAGCATGGCAGGGACTGTCTTAGAGTACAGATAAGCTGAAATGTGTGATAGCTGTAAAGTGGTCTGAACTGCAGGCTGCGTCAACATTGCACAGATGACAGGAGATGGTGGAAGCTTCCACTCTGACCTTCTGTTTGTCACATCACTCTGTCCACAAAGCTATGGAGGAATCGGCTAATATCCTTTACAGTCACTGTATGTACAGCTAATGCAACAAGCACTACTGAGAATCAGTCCCTCAAAAGCTTCTATTCTCTCCTTACAGAAAATAGTGAAAGCAGGAGACAAGGACCTGGACGGACAGTTAGACTTTGAAGAGTTTGTCCATTATCTCAGAGACCACGAGAAGAAACTCCGGCTGGTCTTCAAGAGTCTCGACAAGAAGAATGATGGTAAGGAATCTTCTTAGAATGTGTGTTAAAAACAGATAGGACAAATACATAATCACACTGTCACAGGATGGTTATGTATTGCATCATGAAGTATTGCACAAGAGGAGCAGAGCTTCAAGTCTGACCTCTAGACTTATTTTTGTGATGTAGGCCGGATTGACTCGCAAGAAATAATGCAGTCTCTGCGTGACCTGGGGGTGATCATCTCTGAGGAACAGTCTGAGAAGATCCTCAGAAGGTGAGAGAAATGCTGTGATCCACTTCTAATACACATCTTGGGTTCACACTTCTGTTCATTCTGTGTGTGTGTGTGTGTGTGTGTGTGTGTGTGTGTGTGTGTGTGTGTGTGTGTGTGTGTGTGTGTGTGTGTGTGTGTGTGTGTGTGTGTGTGTGTGTGTGTGTGTGTGTGTGTGTGTGTGTGTGTGTGTGTGTGTGTGTGTGTGTGTGTGTGTGTGTGTGTGTGTGTGTGTGTGTGTGTGTGTTTCTTTTTTATGTCTCTCTTTAACTACTCTTCCGTAATATCATTACGTTTTAACTCGGCTGCTGTTCTTTTCTACTCATGTAAACTTCTAATGTTCTATCCATTAGCAGCAACTGTCTCAGTGTGATCCTTGTCCAATCCCTCTAACCACTTCCTGTCTGTCCCCTTGTCTGTCTGTTCTTCTCTTTGGGTGCTCTCAGAATATGGAGGGGTCATATCTGGGCCCCTATCTTGTAGTAAGTAGCTTCTATAGTGTTAATCGTCAGTGCTAATCAGTCAGTCTAATTCAGTTACTGCAATTTATTTAGCTATTTCAGAATTACCAATTAACACAATGGAAAAACTAAGAAATGCTGTGTTAATACAGTGAATCAGGCACAGAGTGCAAGCAAAGCATCCTGCTGCAACAACAGAATGCACTTGAACTCATAGATGGAGCCATGATCACAGTATCACAACTTTGGAGAAGTAACAGTGCATGTGAGCAGACTGCCATCTTTGTTCTTTCTACTCTCTAAAACTGTCAGATTCATAAAACTGTTTTATTTTCCTCCCCAGTATGGACAAAAATGGCACAATGACTATTGACTGGAATGAGTGGCGGGATTATCACCTCCTCCATCCAGCAGACAACATTCCTGAGATCATCCTCTACTGGAAACACTCCACGGTACACACTCTGCTTCAAAACCAACATTATGAGTCAAATCTCATCCCTCCTACTGAAATATACTGAATTAATAAGTGTGAGCAATGCATGAGAAGAGCAAGAAGTAAATATGTATCCAGGATGTCACGTTAGAAATTATGAAAATACTATAGAAACATAAATAAACGGCCACTAATAGATGCTAATTGTATTAGCTTGCTTACCCTGAGATATGTCCTCCTCAACCTACCACCCACAAAAAGAGTAATAATTAACCCCATGAACAATATTTACCTTTGAATGGAGCAGATAATTAACCTTGTTTCACCTTCTGGAATTTTATAATGAATTATAATAATGATAACACTGAATCCTTTGTTAAGCCCAATGGAGCATGGAACATGCAGCAGTTTTAACTGTATCACACCGCACCGGCACATCAGTGTGCTGATCAGCGAGGATGTGTAGGGGGTGGTGCCAGACTGGTAAATAAAATCATGTGACCACAAAGCTTTGCTCACGTTGGCTGTCTCCCCTTTATCATCAGCACTTAACCCAGAGGCATGTTTCTCTTTGACTAGTCCTGTGAGGGGACCCCCAGACATGCAGCTCAGTTGCATGTCCCCCCAGTAGAGACTTACCTCTGCCGATGCGTGCTGTGCACTACATCAAACTAATATTGTATCTAAATATCAGTTTGACAGCATTTGTGTTTGATGGTATGAGTATGGTATACACTAACACCTTTATACTCTGCTCCCCCCTCAGATCTTTGATGTTGGTGAGAGTGTGTTGGTCCCTGATGAGTTCACAGCGGAAGAGAAGAAAACAGGAATGTTGTGGCGACATCTAGTGGCTGGAGGTGGAGCGGGCGCTGTGTCTCGAACCTGTACTGCACCACTGGACAGGCTCAAAGTACTCATGCAGGTAAAGTATGCACACTGATGACTTTACTAAACAAAAGGAAGATATTGAGTGGTCACAGTATGAAAACAAGTGGACTGTGTTTCCTGTACTGGGCTCCAGGTTCACTCCTCCAAGAGCAACAGCATGCGTATCTCTGGAGGCTTCATGCAGATGATCCGAGAGGGAGGTGTGAGGTCACTGTGGCGAGGCAACGGCATCAATGTCCTTAAAATAGCCCCCGAGTCTGCTATTAAGTTCATGGCCTACGAACAGGTTTGCACCAATACAGCAATGACCCCAGTAAGAGCTGTATTTCCCTCACATTTTGTGCTGTTGCATGACATAAACATTCCTGTCTGTCAGATTAAACGATTGATGGGAAGTAACCAGGAGACGCTGGGCATTGCGGAGCGGCTGGTGGCCGGCTCTCTGGCTGGAGCCATCGCTCAGAGCAGCATCTACCCCATGGAGGTTAGAGACCAGGATCACTAATGCCTTTACCAGAGAGACCTCGCTAACAAAATAATTCTATTAATTTTGTCACTGTTTTGAAGCAACTTTTTTTTTTTTTGCATTATGCAGAAACTGGATTATTTTTGTATTGTGACTGACTGCCCATTTGAACTTTTAGCCTTGAAACCAGACTCACAGACCTCCAGTTATGCACAAAGTGTGAGCAAGTCATCTATGTAAATGAGGTTCATGACACCCAAGCTATTTAAATGTGAAAGATAATGCACGGTATATATATAATAGTCTGTTTGTTGGACAAAGTGGTGTTTTCCTTCACCTGTCAGAAGGCCTGACGACCCTCTCTGTCCACTCGCTCAGGTCCTGAAGACACGCTTAGCTCTGAGGAAGACGGGCCAGTACTCGGGCATCGTGCATTGTGCCAAACATATCTTTCAGAAGGAGGGGGCGGCTGCTTTCTACAAGGGCTACGTCCCCAACATGCTGGGCATCATCCCCTACGCTGGCATCGACCTGGCAGTCTATGAGGTGTGTGGTGGTTGTCTTTCTGATGGTCTGTGGGGTACAACTGTCCCTGGGTCTGGTGGATTTTGTCCGGATGCTGCGGTACTGCCTGCCAACGGGAGCAGGCAGAACAGTTTGTTGCTGGGGTGATGGTGATGATACCTTCTCTTTGTTGTGTGGTTGAAAGTGACAGCTGTCCTCCCCTCTGCAGACTCTGAAAAATTACTGGCTGCAGCGCTTCGCCACAGACAGCGCTGACCCGGGGGTGTTCGTGCTGCTGGCCTGCGGCACCACCTCTTGCACCTGTGGCCAGCTGTCCAGCTACCCCCTGGCCCTGGTCCGCACTCGGATGCAGGCACAAGGTCAGTCCCTGTAGAACTCTCCTTTACTGTACACAGTGGTGGAAGGTAACCAAGTATATTTACCCAAGTATTGTACTTAAGTACTTTTTTGTACACATTTGTACTGTACTTGAGTATTTAATTTTAATGCCACTTTATACTTTTACTATGCTACATTTCAGAGGAAAATATTGCACGTTTTACTATAAACATTTACTAGTTACTTTGTACATGATCAAATATGTTAATATGGCATAATGCAATACGGTACTATTAATCTACGCAGTATTTCACGTGTCAAAATGTGGTCCACAACGACAAACTACAATCCTTAAATGCTCTTGAAAGTAGAAAAACATTATAATATAATTACTATTATTATAACAAAGTGCTAAGATCTATTCTGCATAAAAAGTGCTTTTACTGTTGATATAATGCATTTAGTTGATAATACTAATTTTGTGCTTTTACTTAAGTAAAGGATACGGGTTATTCTTACAACACTGACAACTGCTGTCTGTTAAAAATGTATAAAGATATGATAAGGTTCAGGAACAGCCCCATCCATTGTTCTTATTAGTCAGTACTTTTTTGTAAGGACTGTACCTATTGCTACAACATTTTAGTTTCTTAAACCTCTCTTACTACAGCTGGACATAAGTCGTTTCTTATATCAATTTTCCAAAAGTCTTAAAAATGCTAATACATGGAAAGTAGGACTTTATGAAGCCTTTTTCTTACCCACAGTATGAGGTAACAGTAGCTAGTGCATGTAGGAGTACAACACATTTTGCAGGTGCAAGTAGATTCCAAAATATGCTAATGGTAATAAAAGATATAAGAGCTAGAACTAAAATAAGAATACAGTTCTAAATGTAAAGTTGATATAGTTGAAAATATTCACAGGTAGAAGGTAACTAAGTAGTTTTACTCCAGAACTTTACTTCAGTTGTACTTAAAGGTCCAGGTTGGAGCATCTGTGGTGTACGTGGTGTTTCAGGAGTTAACATGTGTTGGATCAGCCTGTCTCCCTCTGTTTTCCTCAGCTACCCAGGAAGGGGGCCCTCAAATGACCATGAGCACCTTGTTCAGACACATCGTTAAGACCGAGGGGCCCTTGGGACTCTATCGGGGCCTGGCTCCCAACTTCATGAAGGTCATTCCATCAGTCAGCATCAGCTATGTGGTCTACGAGTACCTCAAGGTCCAACTGGGGGTCCAGTCAAAGTGAGGAGGGGCAGAGGCTGGAGGCTTTATGCGTTTGTTTTGAGCTGAAGATTTGCTGCGTTGGCCTCCAAGAAACATGCAGCTGACACTCGACATATTCAAATCCCATTATGAAATATCAGGGTTTGAAAAATAAAGGTGAGGTGATATGAATGAAGAGGAATGAGAACCTGAAGGCAGAGAGGTTGATGAAGACTCGATTGAAGCAACTCATTGTAATTGCTCTTATATAGACATGTCTTGCGCAATTCAGGGGACAAATGTTTACATTAAATTTATGGCAGTAGTTTACTGGGGTACCAGCAACTTGCCAATGATATGTCAGGAGCTCCTGCTCAGTGTGAAGGGAGAATCTTTGTCTTAAAGGGCTCTGCTATAGCACATCACAGACATCATTCATGTTTTTCTTACGTGTGCTCTCAGGCTCTCTCAGTTGGCCGCTTGCTGCAGCCACAAGGACAACGATACAGTAGCTGTAGCTTAGTAATTCATACGCACACAAGATTGAATCAGGACCATAACGTTGTTTATGGAACATAACATTTCCTTTTGTTTTCCAAGGTCCACTGCTCCTTTAGTTGCTTTAAATCCATTAGATCCATTCAGTCAGTTGTTTTAGGGAGCGAGATGTGACCGAGCAGGAAAGCAGCAACATGACTCATCATGATGTGACTTCAATTGTTTAACAATGATACACTGGAAAGCATGTTTTTAGGATTATATGTTGTGCTTTTTGACCTTATTATTCAGTCCAGAACAGGAAAGACAGGAAGGGGAGGACATGCAGCATTTGGACTGTTAAGGGAAACATTGTGAGATTAAGTGGACACTGCAGATTCTGTATTTTTAAGAAATAGCAGTATAAAATGTTGAGTTTAGTGTCACGGGACACACCTCCATTCTTCCTTATTCCTGTACAAAATATCAGTTAACATATGTTTTCTTTTAAAGCAGGCCCCCTCTATGCAGGTTTCAAATGAGTCATCAGGAAAAAATTTCGTCTTAGCTCGTGACATTTGAATATTTCACCAGTCGGCTGAAGAAATTTCCATTTTTTCTTGTACGAAGTGAATACAAGTCCTTCATTTGACCTGCTGCAGCTCTCTGACTGGAGCTGCAGATCCACGAGTGCCTTTTGTGCCTCTTACTTAAATGCACTTGAACACTATTAGAGGGGAAGTCTGTGGAACATTGAATGCACTTTAAGGTACTCCGCTTTAACTCCTGATTTTATTATTATTAATGTATTTATGTATTTATTTTTACAAAAAAGGATTCATGACTGCATTTGTGATGTATTGGTTATGCTGAATAAATACAGGTCTCTTTGATTTCAGAGTAATCCGTGGTCTGAGAACTGGAAGTAATAGAAGTAATCTGACATGGTTTCAAAGAAATAGAATGTTCAATACAAAGTTAAACAAAAAAAAAGGAAACAATAATGTGAATAAGTGGAGTAGAATATTTAAATCAACCAATATTTTGTGTAATAGTTGGAAAATGATTAAAACTCAACTAATTATTGGGAAATGTGTTTTTGTCATCATTGATATGTTGTCACGTGTAAATGCAGTTGCAACCACAGTATCAACACACACATATTTATATCTACTGTACCTATGTCCCTCTCCACATACAGTCCCCTCCAAAACTATTGGGCGAGGCCAACTGCTTTATTTTAGCTCTACACTGAAAACAATTAGGTTTGACATCAGAAGATGAATATGAGACAAAAGGTCAGTATTTCAGCTTTTAACTCCAGGTATTTCCATCTAGATCTGTTAAACAACTGAGAAGAAAGCACCTTTTGTTTAAACCCACCCATTTTTCATGTGAGCAAAAGCATAGGAACAGAGACTTCAAGTGACCCTTTGACATCACCAAACTTTAGCATTCTTCTTTGTGATGCTCTTCCAGGCTTTCAGCGCAGCCTCTTTCAGTTGCTGTTTGTTTCGGGTGTTTCTCCCTTCAGTCTCCTCTTCCGCAGGTAAAATGCACGCTCAACAGGGTTGTAGTCTGGAGATTGACTTGGCCAGACCTTCCACCTCTTTTCCCGGATAAACTCCTTGGTGGTTTTGGCAGTGTGTTTGGGTCGTTGTCTTGCTGCATGATTAAGGATATCCCGATCAGTTTGGTTGCATCCCTCTTTAAATTGGCAGACAAAATGTAGACTACTGAGTTCATTTGGCTGCTGCCATCACGTGTTACGTCATCAATGAAGATCAATGAGCCCGTCCAGAAGAAGCCATGCAAGCCCAAGCCATGACATCACCTCCACCATGTTTCACAGATGAGATTTATGATTGGGATCATGAGCAGATCCTTTCTTTCTCCACACGTTGGCCTTTCCATCACTTTGGTAAAGGTTCATCTTTGACTCATCAGTCCATAAAACTTTGTCCCAGAACTGTCGAGCCTCGTCTCTGTACTTTTTAGCGAATTCAAATCTGGCCTTCATATTATTATTGGTTTGCATCTTCTGGTGTAGCCTCTGTACTTTTGTTTCCAAAGTCTTCTGCTAACGGTGGATTGTGTTGTGTTCAACATTCCAGGAAAGAAAGACGACTTCTAAGTTTAACTATTTATTATGAGAGAGCAAAAGATATTTATCACTTGGCCAAGGACTCCGTCACGTCATAGAAATTACAGGGAGCAAAGCTGTAATCTGTAACCACTATTTTTCCGGACAAGAGCCCCGAACCTCGTGCGTGCATACATTTGTATTACACAGGGCGTTGCCCATACATTTATGATTGGTCAAGACTAGAAGGGGAGGGCTGTGGTTTAGACTTTGGCCTCTCTGGTTGGTGCACAGACTTAGCAGTGGCAGTCTCTTGGCAACACGACCTTCCAATCAGCATTCGGCCGGCCTGTGGAAGTCCCTCCCTACTCTGTCGCTACCCCAATCATTTGTTTTGCTGAAGCTTCTACAGAAAAGTGGAATCCTGGTTATACTGATTCCCAGCTATGCGTGGGCGTGGAGCTAACCCAGGCGGCCAAGGCCATAGCCTCAATAACTCATTGTTTCTACAGTGCCTTGCACCTGGCTTCTGCTACATTAGTATTGCAAGCTTAACCTCTCATATGACTGTGTGTGACCTGGGATTAGTGATTGGTCCTATTTATTTTACAGTCATAGCAATCTCATGAGCACAATAAGCAAATAATGTAATAATAAGAATCAGTCTTGTAATGTTATATACAAATAGACTCCACAATTGTGATACCTTCGCTCCTGCCCTCTGGAGGTTGTTGGTGATGTTTCTTTACAGTTCTCACAATGTTTCTGTCATCAACTGCTGATGTTTTCCTCAGTCGACCAGTTTGAAGTCTGATGCTCAGTACACCAGTGCTTTCTTTCTTCTTCAGGACATTCTAAATGGCTATGGCCAACGGCTCTGATGGATTTTCCATCTTCTCTCAGTTTCAAAATGGTTTGCTTTTCTCCCATAGGCAGCTCTCTAGTCTTCATGTTGGTTACACCGTTGTAACTATAAATGCAGTCTGCACAGGCAAAACCCAAAGCTCAAACTGAGAGCAGACATGCAGTGCTATTTATTGTTTGAATAATCAATGTAGCAGGACACACCTGGGCAACAAAAAACACCTGTCAGTAACATGTTCTAATACTTTTGCTCAATTAAAAAATGGGTGGGTTTAAACAAAAGATGCTTTCTTCTCAGTTGTTTAACAGATCTATATGTAAATACCTGGAGTTAAAAGCTGCAATACTGACCTTTTGTCTCATTCATCTTTTGATGTCAAACCTAATTGTTTTCAGTGTACAGCAAAAATAAGCAGCAGTTGGCCTCGCTGTTCCAATAGTTTTGGAGGGGACTGTATGCATATGTTTGTAGCCTGCTATTGCATTAATGTGTTTGTTGCATTTTACTGCTGTATACATCATATAAAATCATGATTGTAGCTTGGTTGCTGTCCTGTCAGAACCACGTACCTGTACGCAGCAGTGGTGGAAAAAGTGTTCGTATTCTTTGCTTGAGTAAAAGTAATACTACCACACTGTGAACATACTACATTTCTAGTTTCAAGTGTTGTGTATGAACATATGCATTTATAAACTATCTGTAAATAAAATGTAGTGGAGTAGAAATATAAAGTAGTATAAAATGAAAATACTTGGGTAAAGTACAAGTGATTCAAATGTGTACTTAAGTACAATAGACTACTTATGTAAATGTACTGAGTTGCTTTGCACCCCTGCTATACAGTCTTGAGTTCTCAGCAGCCTGCTTTCAGCTTTGTGATGATGCATTTCCAGCTGATCACATTAAACACTAGAGTGTGCAATTTGCAGATGGTCCCTGGGCAGCTTGGCTCATTTACTCTGCAGTACATACGGAGGAATGTGGTTAGGCTGACGGTAAACGGGGAGCAGCAGTCGGTACAGAGAGCCGGGCAGACGCTGAGTCAGCACAGCTTCCCCGGTCCCGTGTCTCTCTGCTGACGGAGAGGGCGTGTCCACAGCTCGGTTCGAAGGGAGCTGTTTCCTCCTAAACCTGCAGACCGCGGTGAAGTTAGTTTTAGGTTGGATATTCGACAGACATTCGCGGACCCGCCAGCAGCGTCAGTTTCCCCTGCTGCTGGCTGTATTACGAGTGAGAGATCTTCTCCACGAAACGAGGCTTTCACTTAGGGACCATCAACAAATTACTTTTCAATTACACAAGAACAATGTTCTTTTTAATAAATCGACAGCTTCCCGATCGTGTGAATGTGAAGCAAATCCACTCTAGAGCATACATTTGTTGAACACACCTTTTTTTATTGCATTTTAATTAGGGCTGTCAAGTTAACGTGTTAATAACGCCAAAAAAAATTAACGCCACTAATTATTTTAACGCGATTAACGCATGTGTATTTTTTGTCCTAGGCCGCCCTGTAGTTTCAGAGCGCATCGAGTTTAAAATACCATCTACAAGCTGATGCTGACAGCCCCGCTCCTGCCGTCCGCTTGCGGCAGACCACACTTCCACGCTCACCGGCAGGCACCGACTGGCCATCGGGAGGACCGGGAGGGTGTGTGTATTTGTGGCGCGAGAGAGAGACCTTACATGTATTGTTGTTGTTGTTGTTAGCATCTGGTGCTAGCTAGCTGCGCTAGGGCTGAACGATTTTAAGAAAAAATTGAAATTGCGATTTTTCTGGCAGAGATTGCGGTTTCGATTTCAACCACGATTTTTTTTCTTTAAATCAAGTTTCAGTGTAAATTAATTAAAACAATGAATTTCATTAAGATAATGCAAGAATGAAAACGGCTGGCAACAGATTTCAAATGCAAGACTGTTTATTAACAAAATATCAAGCATTAAAAAGATCAATGGCTCAGCAGCATCAAAAATAATTGCACTTTTGTAAAATAACGTAGGCTACATACAAATGATAAATTATAACAACAAAGTGGAGCAAAAAAAGAAGTCTTACCTTAAAAGTAGTGCAAAATGGCTCAAAGGAGCTAGCTTATGAACATCAACATCAGCAGCAGTTACAGATATTCAACCCGTGTATTCAGAAACCTGTGCTTCTTCTTCAAATAAAGTGGCAAGAGGAAGTGAAATGTAAAGGTAGTAAAAATAAATAATAATAATAATCATAATAATTTAAAAAGTTTAAATTACCCTACATTTTCCTCATCAAGAAAAGATGTCAAACTGGTTAAATTATTTTACATCTAGTCTGTATACAAAAGATAAGTAAAAAAGAGTGAACATCTTTTTTAATGGAACAAAGACATGTCAGGGTAAGGTGCCGATAAGAGATTTCAGGGCAAAGTGCAGAAGAACAACAACAAAAATCAATAAATCTTCCCCTTCATCCCTTCAGAGATTTTTGGCCAAGAAAACCAACATGTCAACCTTTGCTGGCTTCAGACATGCACGCTGACATGTGACAATATTGCCACTGGCACTGAACAGTCTCTCTGATGGTGCACTCGTTGCTGGTATGCAAAGGTACTTACGAGCCAACTTGCTAAGCCATGGGAAGTTGACATTGTGCACTCTCCACCAGGCCAGTGGATCTTGCTCTCCATCAATGGTAGGAGTTATGAGGTAGTTGTCCAGTTCTGCTTTAATGGTATCCTTCAACTGCACAGTAGAGGAAGCAGGGACCACCTTGGTCTTAAAAAAGCTGCCCAGTGACCGCTTTCGTTTTGTAGAGGTGGATGGTGGTTCTTCTTCTGCACTCAGGGGCATGGTATGGGTTGTGACACAAGCCCTCTGCTCCTACAACACACAGTAATAAGAGGCATCAATGTTTTGCTATCAGTTGTGATTAAGACCAACGAGGCATTTTGTCTAAAAGTTTAAAATGTCAGTAGAGTATAGTTAAAAAAAACTAAAAATACTACTTTTTGTTTTATTTTGAAACAACAAAGAAAAAGGACAGCTTACCTTTTGTGCCACCTGTTCCATTTCCATCTTCACTCTGTCTTTGATGTATGGGACATTCTCTTCGCTTATGTAGCTTGTCTTGAATCTTGGATCAAGGAAGGATGTGATGTCCAAGAGCTCCTGTGTCACTGGGTCGCTGTATTTCTCTTCAATGTAGTGGAGAGCTCTTGATTTGATCTCCTTGGTGAGATTCGTGTCCTGGTCAGTTTCAGCAAGCGTTGCTGTTCTGAGGAGATGGAGCACTGGCTTCAGGTATGACACGCTTACGTAGTCCTCACCTGAGAGGGCGTCTGTGAACTCCTGAAGAGGACCGAGGGCTTTGTTTACAGATTCAAGTACATCTATGTCTTGCCAAGTGGGGATCAGGTGCCGCGTCTTCCTGTCTTCAGACAGAACCTGGCACAGTGCCTTGCTCTGCTCCAACACCCTCCCAATCATTTTCTGCCGGGAGCCCCATCGTGTCGGACATTCAGTGACCAGTGACTGTTGAGGTAGGTTTAAGTCTTGCTGTGCCTGTTTGAATGCCCTCTTCTTCTTCCAGCTGTGAGTGAAGACCGCAACCAGCTGCTTGCAAAGTCCTGTGGCCCGTTTGATTCTTTGATCATCTTTGACAGCATTTTCCGGTGGAAAACATTACATGTATTACAGTATGAAAAGCCATAAGGATAGCTCATAACACAGAATTCATAACATTGATTACATCTGTTGTCATCTTGTATTAAGTTCAATGACGTTTTTTTAGCAGCAGACGTCAGGTAGTACTACCACAGTAAGTTATTGCCCATAAATTAATTTGTAATTGGTAATTAATGTACAAGCAAGGAATATGCTTTTTAGATATTCCACTAAAAAACAAAAAATCATTTAATTCGTAATATAGTGGCATCAGCTGTGGTTGCACCACCCTGACATCTGCTACTACAAAAACGTCATTGACCCATTAGTAAGGGCTTCAAAAATAGGGGAGACCGCCTTTGCATCTCTCTGCAATCCGCAATTAAACAGAAGCAAGCAGTATTGGGAGGTTTTAAAGTTTACCCATGAAAGGGTTCATTTTTCTCACTAGGATAAACAGTATGTTAAAGTAGCATTGCGCTAACAGTTGGTCAGCTAACTACAGCTTGACAACAAACCTCTCTGCGCTTCGTCCCTCCCCCCTCCCAACTGTGTTTGAGGGCAGAGTAATATAGCAGAGACTAGGGCCTCTGCGAGGATAATACGAACTCTCACACTTGTAGTAACTTTGTAAACATACACACTCGCACGAACACACATTCTTGTACTTACCAATTGCAAGATGCAGCCTGTGTCCGAAGCACTGCAGTCTGGTCCATTGGTTAAGTTCCATTGCTTTGATCATATTTGTAGCGTTGTCTGTTGTTATGCACGTCTGGGCCTCTTCTTTTAGACCCCAGTTGGCCAAGCACTCCTTCAGCCCCATGGCAATATTCTCCCCTGTATGGTCAGTGGGGAAGTATGCTGTCTGCAGGCAGCGGCTACACAACTCGAAGTTGGCGTTGACGAAATGCACGGTCAAACTCATGTAGGGCTCGGTCGTTCTGCTTGACCACAGATCAGTAGTTGACGCATAAAACTCCGTGTTTTCCAGATCATTTAGAACTTTGGCCTTACATTCTGTGTAGAGCTGTGGGATGGCAACTTGATTGAAGTATGTGCGGGAGGGCAGAACATACCTCTTATCCATTGTGCGTAGCAAACTTTTAAATGCGTCTTTGGTCACTGTGTTTACAGACACCATGTCCTTCGATATGTAAGTCGTTACGGCAGCGGTAATCTCCTTGTGTCTTCGGCTAGTTTTTTCATAAGGCGTCACACTGGCGAACGATGATGTTATTGTTGGCTGACTTGCCGAAGTATGGCTGCTGCTTGATGTTTCACGGTTCTTTTTCGCCATGCACTGCTCATACAAGTTCAGGTGGTGAACTCTCAAGTGGCGATGTAAATTGGTGGTATTGCCAGCCGATGTAGCCACTTTTACACGAAATGTTTGGCACATCACCTGTTTCTGGTGTTCATCATCATCCCCAAATCCAAAATACTGCCAAATGACCGACGTGCTGTTTCTTTTTGGTATTAATTTAGTCGGCTCCGCTTCTGCTCCCGCTTCTGCCATGCTTGAAATTTAATGACGAGCTATACACTGATTGGGGTGGAGAACACGTCATCTGGTCACGCGCAGGCTGCAGCTTTCTGATTGGTAGCTGGCACAGAGCCTTGGGCATTCATGTGAAATTATTGACGAAATTATTATTATTATGCACCAAGAAAAACCGCAGCTTTGACGATCCCAAAATCGTGTTGTCTGAGATCGCGATTTTCGGTCTAAAACGATAGATCGTTCAGCCCTAAGCTGCGCTAACGGATATAAGGAGCTGTTTAAATGAAAACAGAGGTGTGACATTTCGCCGACAACTGCGCCGAGCACTTCACTTTATGCAGGTAGCCAGACAGTGGGACATTGTGGGAAAAGTCAGCACACTCAGCACGGATAGTGCGCGCAACGTGATTGCAGCGTCCAGGCAGCTCCCGTTCGAGCATATGCCTTGAGTTGCACATAGCTCCAACGATCCATCACGGCCACACACACACACACACACACACACACACACACACACACACACACACACACACACACACACACACACACACACACACACACACACACACACACACACACACACACACACACACACACACACACACACACACACACACACACACACACACACACACACACACACACACACACACACACACACACACGTGGTTTGTCAGGACTTTTTCCTCGTACCAGTTCAAACATTGACTTATGGGGACCCACCTTTCCCTTTGCCGTAGAGAGAGAGCAGAGTGCTTGAACTGATCATAAAAACTTCAGCTACATTTCTGGCTATTTAGAATTCAGTTTTGATAAAAGAGTGTAGAAATCTGTAGACCTGAAATTCTACAGGACTGTGAGGACGGGGGCGGGACTGGGCGTTTCCTGACACAATTATGACTTATGAGAACCCCTCTGGATTAGCTGGACATTACCCATACACACCGCAAGTCCCTGAGTTATGAGGACCACAATGGTATATCTGGAGAATATACAAACACACACAGAATTGTAGAAAACCTGTACTCATGAGGAAAAATAATGGTTTCACTGGACATTATCCTCAAACATGTGTTGCGCAATATTTTGTTACTGAAAAAGTAGCCCAATACTTCCGTTTATTTTAAATGTTGAACAGAAAAAAGTATTTAACTTAGGAGAGCAATGGTACAAAGAGCAGACCACTTTCTCATGTTCACAGACCTCAGTGTTCAGCGACCTGAACATCAAGATATGCAGCTTTTTTCTTGTTGCTTTGATGACAAACACCTGTTTTTAATAACCATATGCAGGGGTTTTGCGATGGACAATACAAGTATTTCTGACAATCTCTTTACCAGTCGGCTGTCATTGAAAAGTGACAGAGGATTTAATTCTGACAGAGACCTTGACATATGATAGAACCTGCACAGCCTAAAATGATCATGGAAGAAAGTGAAATATTGAGAAATGTTGTCTTTTTAGTGGACAAGTGAATATTAAGTTGATTGAGTTGCAGAAGCAAAATGCTAACGTTATGCTATAAACTAACTACAGCAGGGTCGCTGCTTCCACGTCTCGCCAACTTAAGATCCATATTCAAAAATACAGATTCTAAATGGAACGAGTTGAAGCGTTTGTTTGAACAGTTTGCAGGAAGCAGGTACTTGCTTTCAAGCAGAACAGGGCAAACTAACTTAGAGGATTGTTTACGTGTTCGTTGTAATGACGTAAAACGTCCTCCACGACTTCTGAAGTCCTATTCAGCCACTTGGTAACAACCATCATTTTTCCGACACGTCAACTCTTCAGAAATCACCAGTGGGGTCACTGCTGATGGATTTAATGTCGTAGAACGTAGAACGTAGAACGTGATCCGTCTCTTAAATGTGTCTCAACCACAGACCTTATTTCAGATATTTTCCTAATTCCTATAGAGAAATCCCAATGGCTCTGAGACGAGGGAACAGGAAGTGGTGAAATGCTGACTCACTTCCTGGTTTTAGGACTCATTCCTGCACCACTATTTGGAGTTCACCTATGCACACACACAAACACAGAGGCCATTGTTATGATGAGCTCAAAAGGGATAATGGTTATAATTCTTAAACAAACCTAAATTATGAGGAAATCTAGTATAACTGGGCATGTTATACACACACACAAGCCTAACAATACCTTAGTTATAAGGACATCTGGTATAACTGGATTTTTTTTTTTTACACACACGCACACACACACACGCCTAACAATACCTTAGTTATAAGGACATCTGGTTTAACTGGACATTTTATACGCACACACTAGCCTAACAATACCTTAGTTATAAGGACATCGGGTATAACTGGACATTTTATACATAGGCCTACACACACTAACCTAATAATACCTTAGTTATAAGGACATCAGGTATAACTGGGCATTTTACACACACACTACCCGAACAATACCTTATTTGTGAACCACCCAGATTTAACAGGTCTCTAACCATACACAAAAGCATTCTTGATGTTAGACTGGTTGTAATAAAGGGAGCAGGACACAGTTTTTCAGCTCTCTGTTGGTTAACAGTCTAAATCACTTGCACAGTTTTAGCTGAGGTGAAAGAGCCCCCAACATCTCTCACCAACAGTGTTGGGTGTAACGCGTTACAAAAGTAACGGAGTTACAGTAATATATTACTTTTTGCTGTAACGAAGTAATTTAACGCATTACTAATGAAATGTGGGTAATATATTACCCGTTACAATGCTCAGTAACGCAGTCACAACAGATTTTAACCCGAAATTAAATGGTGTTTTGTTTTTTAAGAATGTACTAACAAAGCGAGACATTCCGACACCGGACAAATTGTGCGGGTAGATTAGTAAACCTGGTGTTTACCCTTCAGGCTTCGCGTCGAGATCTTCGGGGAAGTTGAACGTTATGCAACCATTCATAAAAAGAGAACGTAGCGAAAAATACAAACAACAAATTGTGTCTGGTGCGCGTGACCTGCTCCGTTGCGCGTGCATCATTTCCAAAGTGCTTCCACAGCAGTGACACACATCTGATCTGTGGATAATCATTTATACAAAAATGGTTAAAGCAACCATCATTAAACGCCAGCAACACTGCATCTACTGCAGACAGTAGCAACAGGTCAGATGCGGACATCACGTTACCCTCCGTTGTGGACACTAACTTACTCCCGCCTGACTCGCCAGCCCCGGAGCAGCAGTCTTCGTCGCCCGAAACTACGCCGCCCCTCTGCGGCCCGCAGGTGCCAGGTATATTTAAACAACTACCCGCCTGTACAGTGGGGTAAGGCGGTCATTTTGCAGCTTGTGGTATAAAAATAGACAATGGCTAGAATATTCATGTGAAAATAGTACCATATTCTGACATGCCTGTAGAAATGTTGGGTCAAAAATAATACATACAATAGCACAGATGCCTTCACCACGAATCGCTACAAAAATATCTCATATCCTAAGCTTATTATCAACGAGCTGATGTTGCATCTGAAATGTTCTCCAGGTCACAAAGTCAACCTAACATGATGATGTGATACCAGTTTTCAAGTACAGTAAATATTCTCTTCCCAGCGTATATGATGGGACCAAGGTGATGATGTAGTAGGCTACATGGTTTTAATAATACTTTTGCCTTTCAATGTTTGCCATTTCAAACCATGAGCATGGTTTAAATAATATTTGCCTGGATTTACAATATGTTAACCTTCATTATAGTCCTTGACAGCGGTTTGTACTGCTGTATTAACAACGTGTCACATGTTAAGAGTTTACAATCAGAATGGAGTATTCAACTATGCCGTGTAATACAAGTTGTTAGTAGCCTTAAGGGCCTACACAGTTGTTATGCTATACCACATTGCCCTTCACTGGATGCATAACGAGCTGCACTAAACTACATTTTAGCATTTAAAATACCTAGCTATTCTTTTGCGGTTATTTTGGTGAAAGTAACTAAAAAATAACTAAAGTAGTGTAACTCATTACATTTCAGAGACAGTAATATTGTAATGTAACTTATTACTTTCTAAAGAGAGTAATAAGTAATATGTAATATATTACATTTTGGAAGTAACTTGCCCAACACTGCTCACCAATGACAAAGGAATGAGCTCCCTAAGATGCTGCTATTGTGTGGCCTGCAAATGCATATTTTGTTTTACAGGATTTCTGTACCAGTTGGATGTACAAAATTGACAAGGACTTTTAATTTGCAGATATTTCAAATTCTTTTTTTAAAGATGTTTTTGACCAGAGTGCCATTATTCCAGAGAGAGTGTGAAGTTGGAAGACAGAGGATAAGACATTGCCTGTAAACTACGGAGGGATTGGGATTCGAACCCACCGAGTAGGCAGCGGAGACAACTTTCATGGGCCGCGCGCACTAACCACTGTGTCACCTCTAAAGAATTGAATATACTGACATAATTTATATCTTTTGCCTCAAAAGTGAATATTAGACACAGATTCAAACTGTAGAGTCAATGGGATTTCTTCAAATAAAAAGGACAACAGACTCAACAGCTTGGATTTAAGCATTTACCTCATTTTTAATGAACCTTTTTTCATCACCAACATTTCTTCACTTAAAACTAAAACATCTTTTACCAAATATATTTGTTATTATTAATACATTTTAAAATGAAATGCTTTGAAAAATAAGGTAAAATAAAAGTGTATCTATGTACAAATACATACAGCTCTACAAAAAAATGCTACCACTGCTAAATCATCTGTTTCTCTGGTTGTACTAGTTATAGGTATGTGTTTAAGTCAAATTTACATTTTTTATTTATTCTATTTACTACCGACATCTCTCCCAAATTTCAAATACAAATATTATTATTTAGAGCATTTATTTGCAGAAAATTACGACTGGTCAAAATAACAAAAAAAGATGCAGTGTTTTCAGACCTTAAATAATGCAAGGAAAACAAGTTCATATTATTTTTTAAACACAGCTTTCATGCGTTTTGGCTGCCCTCCACCAGTCTGTCACATGGCTGCTGGGTGACTTTATTGTCAGACTTATTGTCCGAGCAGAAGGAAGCACGATTTGTTCCAGGAGAACCTTGTACGTCGTCCTTCACAAAGACATTCAGCCGTGCTGAAGCCCCCCCAGATCATCACCAATCCTCAACCAAATGTCCAACACGTGGTCATCTTATGGTTAGACAGAGACCTGGAGAGGCCCTACAAGCCTCAGTGTCCCGCACCCACTGTGACAATTGGTGAACGACGAATGAATCGAACCACGTACAAGGTTCTCCTGGAACAAGTCGTGCTTCCTTCTGCTCTGACAAAAAGGATTTTTTTTTCCAGCAGGACGATACTCCATGCCACACAGCCAAGTCAATCAAGGTGTGTTTGGAGGATCACCAGATCCAGACCCTGTCATGGCAACCCCAATCTCCAGACCTGAACCCAATGGGAAACCTCTGGAATGTGATCCTGAGGAAGATGGTTGGTAACATGCCATCCATCAAAGCTGAGTTGCTTGAATTGTTGCACCAGGAATGACATAAAGTCACCCAGCAGCCATGTGACAGACTGGTGGTGGAGAGCAGTCAAGACGCATGAAAGCTGTGATTCAAAATCAGGGTTATTCCACCATCTGGTGATCCTCCAACCACACCTTTCAATGTTATAATTTTTGAGGGCGCAAGAAGATTATTTGGGGTTTGCAACACACTTAATTATTGCCCTCTCAGAGAATGAGACTGTTACAGCTGTCGTGTTAAACCTTGGAAGATTCTGAGCATTGTATGTGGTAGGTTCCTTATCAGAACAGGAAGCTCCATCAGGGATGAAATCTTCATCAAGTTGGAATGTGTCAGAGGTAGTAGCAGCCATTTCTTGTTGTACAACACAGTTCTTTGTAGAGACGGTTGGTACAGTCTTACCATGGGGTGGCTTTGAATCCCTGATGGTGGCAATGAGAGGATCCCAATCGTTATTTGCTTCAGAGTCAGGTGGGCAGTCTTCATCAGCGCTGGATCCATCGCTGCTAGACGCAGTTTTGGGAATGTAGTCTTTATCACAGAAGGAACCTTCATTACTGGAAAGGCAGATGTCCTTCACCTTTGAACAAAAATGGAACACCAAGTTTGTATTTTCTTCATTATCCAGAAAAATGTACTGGTAACATTTGTTGAGCATTATTTTAACATCGAATCACTGTGCATTTCACTATATAACAAAGAAGAAAGCAAGTCAAATTGAATTTTAGTTACGTTTTTGAAACCAGACCCAGACCCCACGCAGCATTCTCATCTGTTTGTCATTACTGGTGTCACTTTCTGGTTGCTAACAAACGCCATTGTAACACTAAACACACATCAGCGCACACTGGGAGGGGGGGGGGGGGGGGGCAGGAGCTATTCTATTCTAGTAGACCTCAACAATGGATCAGTGGATCAGTCGAAATCGATCAGTGGAAATGGCCATGCCATGGGATCGTTAACAGTTATGGAGGTGTGCACATGCTGGATGAAGACAATGATCTAATGTCTAGTCATGTCAACAGGTTGTAAAATCATCTGTCCTTACAAGGACTGCTGTCCCTACAAGATACCCTGTGACCAGACGGCCTTTATCTTTCTGTGTAGTATGACATTATACAGAAACATTTCAATGTTGTCATTTTTAACTCCTGTTGACATCATCTGTCCTTACAAGGACTGCTGTCCCTACAAGACACCCTGTGACCAGACGGCCTTTATCTTTCTGTGTAGTATGACATTTAACCCGTTTCAATTTGACCCAAAGTATGGGGAAACGGAGCCCCCATACCAAGACGATAGTCCTGGTAAAACAGCTTCAATCTATACCAGTCAGCGACACGCAACAATGTATGGAAAAACAATACATTGAAACTTACCATCTTGTCCCGTGATGTGTTTGGAGTTGTACGAAGTTCGGTCCCACCACATACTTCCTGTAAATAAGTGAAAGACAGGCACGACTTTAAAACATTATTGACTCATTTCCATCAATGTGACACAAATCTGAACATTAACACGACTTTATTCAATTAATTAGCCAGCAATGAAAATAAAAATACATTATTAGCCCCTATATAACATGTTAGGGCCTAAAATCAATTTATCACAGAGCAATAATTGATAAAAATCTACCAACACATTGACTGTTGGCATGCTATGTGTGCAGCAGCCATCAGCATATCTCATCCAAGGAAGAAAGCTGATGAGCACAGTAGGACTGTAATGTTAACCATATTACAAGTTGGCATCCTCATTTTGTTTCATGAATGCCATTGTAGCGCTGCTCCTCTGTTCCAAATACGACTTCTACTAACTCTTACTCTGAGCATTTATCTGTTAATGGTGCAGCAAATAACAGTCTACAAACTATGGCTTAAATAATATAGAGACACATATGTTTCAGTTTCTGGAATTTGACTAATCTTTCACAGCATTAAGAAAAGTACAATACTGTCACAGGCCCGTATTGTTTCCCTCTACAGCCCGACACAGAAAGTGATTGTGATATGAAGTACAACTTGCCATTTTGGTTGGTGGGGAGGACGGAGGATCTCTGTCGGGCTCAGGGTTAGAAGCTTCTTCACAGTGAGCCGGAAATTGTAACACAAAAAAAAGACACTGTTGTCACCTTGGTAGTGGTTTGATCTGACTTGTGTGCTGCAAAGGTTTAACAGTTATGGAGGTGTGCACATGCTGGATGAAGGCAATGATCTCATGTCTAGTCATGTCAACAGGTTGTAAATCATCTGTCCTTACAAGGACTGCTGTCCCTACAAGACACCCTTTATCTTTCTGTGTAGTATGACATTTAACCCGTTTCAATTTGACCCAAAGTATGGGGAAACGGAGCCCCTTACCAAGACGATAGTCCTGGTAAAACAGCTTCAATATATACCAGTCAGCGACACGCAACAATGTGTGGAAAAACAATACATTGAAACTTACCATCTTGTCCCCTGATGTGTTTGGAGTTGTACGAAGTTCGGTCCCACCACATACTTCCTGTAAATAAGTGAAAGACAGGCACAACTTTAAAACATTATTGACTCATTTTGTATTAAATCAGGTGAAATTCAGAAAATAATGTTAACAGTACCATTTTTTTTGCTGAAATAAATCAAATCTGCTTAACTGAGCTGAGTGGTAGTACCATGAAGAGCAATGCAACACTTTTTCCCTGTCAGTTAAGCAATGTCCTAAAGAGAACAGAACCTCACTATTGAGCACCAGGGCCAAGCAGGATCCCCATAGTTGTATGTTATCTCCTCGTCTGAGAATATTTCCTTTACAGCAAATAGGTACAAGTGTGGGGAATTTATTTTAATTGTGTAGCAGTCAATTTATAATTTTGGCAGCACTGTTGAGCATTTTAAAAATGTATTTTCATGCCCCTGTGCAAGGCTTAGTCTTTCTAGCTTTAAAGCCACTGGTGTAAAGTAACTAAGTTCATAAACTCAAGTAGCCTACTATACTTAGGTACAATCTTGAGCTACTTGTATTTTACTTAATTATTTCAATGTTTTGCTACTGTGTACTTCCACTCCTCTACAGTTCAGAGGTACATGGTGTACTTTTACTCCACTACATGTATGTAATACCTTTAGTTACTTTACAGATGTGGATGAATGATGTGAAATATAATCAAGTGTTAAATCAGACTTTAGTTCTACCTGGAGTAAATCCACAAGCTACCCTGCAGTATACAAAGTAATTCAAACTAGCTGCACCTTTACCAGCTTTGAGAACACTTTCATGATCAATCATTATAAAACATATCATATCTATTATTCTGAAATGGACCAATCTGCACATTGACTACTTTTACTGTCGCTACTTTCACTATATTTTGATGATAATACTTTTCTAGTTTTACTTGAGGAACATTTTGAATGCAGTACTTTTACTGTAACACAGTATTCCTACACTCTAGTACTTCTACTTTTACTCAAGTAAAAGACCTGAGTACTTCTAGTTTTACTCAAGTACAAGAGCTGAGTACTTCTACTTTTACTCAAGTATATTATCTGAGTACTTCTACTTTTACTCAAGTACAAGATCTGAGTACTTATACTTTTACTTGAGGAACATTTTGAAAGCAGAACTTTTAGTGTGACAGAGTATTCCTTAATTGTTGTATTGGTGCATACATGAGGATATGGTAAACGTTATTCAGCAAAGCTAAGACATCTGTTTGAGCAGCCATTTTAGTATGATGATTAATGATCTATCGATCATAAATCTATCGATTAGATGAGAGGGGCAAACATTTACATATTACATATCCTGAAAACGTA
>NC_136910.1:32248126-32373126 GCF_949606895.1 Notothenia rossii | reverse complement strand
CAGGTCATGTGACCAAATCACTCAAAATAAGGTATGCATCAAATAACTACACTGGCTGCATAGGATACACCTATTTTTATTGCATTTGAATACTTTTAACATTTTTATATTAATATTTTTGATGGAAATATTAGCATATTTCTTCAATAACTTCTAGGTCATGTGACCTAATGACTCAAAATCAGTGCTGGATCAAATAACTAAACTTGCTGCATATGACACACGTCTTTTTGTTGCATTTGAATACTATAAATATTTTTATATTAATATTTGTATGGGGAAATGAGCATATTGCTTGTAATTGGGATTAAGTCAACATCTGTTTTTAAACATAAAATAGTTTGATTGTGTTGAATTGAAACCCAAAAAGGCAGCGGGTCCACCAGACCCACGAACACTGGCTGAATAACAAAAATATGAACACCACACAAGGGTTAAATAGAGGAAGTACTAGAATCCAATCTAAAGAGCTGTGTCTATTGTGTACAGACTAGTATTCAATTCAGAAAGTGATTTGAAGACATTCGGTCACATGACAGAGAAGCCATTGAAAAAAGAAACTGAATATTCTATAAAATATTAATATTAAATAGAGGAAGTACTAGAATCCAATATAAAGAGGTGTGTCAATAGAGTGGTGCAGGGATGACATATTTTTGTAGGCCAACCCGGAAATAAACTGCGCTCGACAAACAAGCAAAGGGATTTCTCCATAGGATTTTGGAAAATAGCTCGAAATATGGTCTCTTGAAAACGAAGCTGTTTCATAAATGCATGTTTTGTTCAGCCGAATAATATCCACATGTCTACCCTAATTTTTTAATAATAAATCTAATGGCCAGAAGCTAATGTTATGCTATGGAACAGCCGAGTACAGCAGGGTCGCACGTCTTCAACGTCACAGCAACTTAAGATCCATATTCAAACATACAGATTCAAAATTGTACAAGTTAAAGCGTTTGTTTTAAAGGTCCCATGTCATGGCCATTTCTACTGATCATAATTCCATTGTTGAGGTATACTAAAATAGATTTATATTGTGCAATTTTATAAACTCACATTGGTTTCTCATACAGCATCTCTGTATAGTATGTGTATTCACCATAGACTGTATATATAAATGGACGAAGGGTCCGTGACGTCACCCATAGGATTCTGAAGAGTTGCCGAGAAGCCCTTAGTAGGCGGAGTCGGCCACTAACGGCTCCACACTGACGTCAGAGTTCAACTCCCGCCTACTCCAGCCTCCACCAAATAAGGGCAAAGAGGCGGAGCCGAGGCGGGACCTGCTGCCACCGAGCTGAAAGTTCCAGAGCTAGCTGAAGCTACCAAGCTAAGCTAACATGCTCCCCATCTGCACACTGCCGTGGCATTTTACGTTTCTAAGGTAAGCGGACATGAAACTATTCAGCAAAACTATAAATAATAATCTAAGTTATTGAGTTTTTAGCATAATACTTCAGAATCTTAAAATCCCTTAACATTGGTATGCAATTGGGCTAAATTCAACACTGGAATCAAGCAAATATTAATATGTTTGCATGACATTAGTTATTTATATTTTGATATCACTTAATTATACGTTTAATACATTTAAGTCAAGCTAAGGTACATGTGATGGTAGCAAGTTAGTGCTCTTACCTGTGAGGCCTCCTCCAAAACAGAATAATAACCAGACTGTATCATTAAAACTAAGTACCAGTTCTAGATCCTTGACTTTAGACAAACAATTCAAAAGACAACATGTATTTAAAGACCAATCTTTATTTGAATGTGCCTCTTAACCTGATATATTAGTTATACAGTAATAGTATTGACAATCTAAAAACACTGAGTAACTCAACAGTCAACTTTATGTTTCTTATTGTCTAAAGCATTTATTATTTTCATTTTCCCCCTCTCATATTCAGTGTGGACGGATTGAGACAGCGTGGTGTCCAGAAAGCTGCAGAAACTTCAGGGAGAAACCTCTGTGTGATGGACGTCCTGTCTGTTTGTTTGGCCCGGAGAGGATTGAGGGTCTTTCCTCTGCGAGGAGGACTAGGCCTGATGGAGGAGCCCATGCTGGGCAAAGCTGATACCAACTGCACAGGCCTAGTCTGTCACTTTATTTGACTAAATGTGTTTACTTATACATTTAATAGGTTTACACCTTCTGTCCATATGTGCTTTTTATTTAAAACATGTTTGATTAACTTTTGGTTCACATTTCAATAAATTGTATTTGCACTCCTTTTGTCCATTATTCTTACTGAAAATGTTAGATTAGATTACACATTCGCATCTTACTGAAGATTGGCCCCATTTATTTGTGACATTGTAAACTCTGCGGTACAAGGCACAATTGATGTGAAGCTCATAAAGCGAGGCAAATAGAAATAATCAGCTGATGGAGTGTAGATGTGGAAATAGGTGCATTCTATCAGCTGACTGATTTTACAATAAAAGTAGTTTCTTAGTGTACTGGTCTTAAAATCTCATAGCATCAGCTTTTAATTTTCCTCTTGGATGTTCTTCTTGACCCTCAGAGAAGGAGAAAATGTTGTGTCTTTCAGGCATGTCCTTTCCTAACAAAAATTACAGGAAACATAAAACATATTATTGCAGAACAAGTGTGTTATTTATGAAAGTGCTGTGTTTGTGTGTTTAGGGGCTGAAGATATAATTATTTTGTAATTGTAATGTTTTTTTTTTTATTTCAACACTGAGCTACAAAGACAATCAGATTATGAATGAACAGTATGAAGTTCATCAACATTGAAATGTATGTTATTATCAAAATAATATTTAACTGTTATCGAAATGTAGTGCAACTGTAGAAGCTTGCTCTGTTTTCTCACTGAAAGAATAACTTTTACCACGTTTTTTACAGACAATATTGAGAGATAAATAGTAGCAGTTATCACTATGTTTTAAATATCTTTGCCTTTAATACATTAAATTAGAAAGCTGACAAAATCATATTGCTTGTTAACATCTAAATGTAACTTTTTGCATGGAAAAACCCCATCAACTTCACTGATGTGTAGGTGATCTAGTATTGTTTAATGGAATGTATATCAGTGTATTAAAGTCAATACTTCATTCATTTAAACCAATATCTTTCTTTGTACAGTATGCAAAAAAGAGTCTTTGTACCTGAGCTGAAGTTCACTGCTGTGAGGAGTCCAGTTCTGTCTCTCACTCTCTGGTCCAGCCTGTCTGCATCACCTGGACACCTTAAACAAACAGATATATGTAAAGTACTATGTGTACAAACAATATAACTGATTCTCTTCTGTTGAACATGTTGGATTGTGTATTGTCCGAGTCAGGGTCCTTTTTATTTTACTGTAACTTTGGAAGTTGTGTTACCAATGCTTACTGTTTATTTGATACCCATTTGGTAAAGCAATTAATAAAAACAACAAGGTTTGGGTTCGTTCTTCAGATGACTGACGTTAACGTGTAAGCTCAATAATGAACTCCAGATCAACCAACCATATTGTAATATCTAAGTAATCATCTTGAAATATGACATTAATAATTGTAATATACACACATCTTATTGTGAGGTTGATTTCACATACACTACTTCGACATTAGCTTGTCTACATACTTGAGCACAGCCAATTTAAATTAACCTTAGCGATGCATACAGTTCCTACCTACATAATAAAAATATCTCTTAGTTACAAGGATGACCTTATTTTATCAACCTCAAACGGAAGCCTTTTGTTGTACAGTATTATCCCACTTAACGCTTAACACTTGTCTATTTCGTTTTAACCTTTATAAATATAGTCTATGATTTTAACTTGGAGGCTACTATTAGCATCGTTAGTACCGATGTAGCTACCACTCGCTTACACGCTAACCCAAGCCTTAACATTCATTACGTAGCTGATTAAAATCATTAACACATAAATAAAGTACTCAAATTTCACTTACCGCAAAACCGCATTAATGCACCGTCTGTTTTAACCGCAGAGCGAGTCAGAATAGTCCGATATATAAGCATGAAGAACAAACAACCACGGTCAGATCAAGTTGTGTTCCCTGGATGAACTGAGCATGCAGAGTCCCTGTAGCTAGCTTCACGGAGCAGCTAGCAGAGAGAACAACCCCGCGAATGACCCCCCATGACGCCAACCCTGTGTGGTAGTTATACGTAGTTTGTTTTAAATTATTATTGATCACATTATATAGTACATGTTGAATTATGAAATGTAATATATGAATTTTTTCATTTAATACTCTTATACTAATCACCTCCTGTATTCCCGTGATTAAATGGACATGCGCAATAAAACGTGTCACTTCCGGTTGAAGCAAAGCCGATGGTGTATGTGTGTATTTATTCTTCTGTCACGTTAAATTATGTTCACGGTATTCTTGCCCGAAGATCATGGCATCGTTAACAGGTTATGGGCCCAGGAGGGACCATGGAAGCCGGTGGAACCATTTGTGTTTCGACGGAGATGAGAAGAACGAGTTATGGGAGACAACATTTTTCGGTCACCTGCGACTGCTAGGATTGAAGGCTGCCATCCTAGAGGAGCCAGGTGAAGATGATGAGGCTGAAGATCAGAAAAACGAAGAAGCCTATGCGGAATTGATCCAGGTACTGGACGATAAAAGCCTTTCACTGATCCTGAGAGAAGCAGCGGACAACGGAAGAAAAGCGTTAGAAATATTGAGGGACCACTATACTGGGAAAGGGAAACCACGGGTGATCAGCCTCTACACTCAACTAACGTCGCTGCAGAAAGCCGCTAATGAGAGCGTCAGTGACTATATTATTTGTGCCGAAACGGCAATTACAGCACTGAGAAATGCTGAAGAGACTCTTAGCGACGGGCTGCTGATAGCCATGATTTTGAAGGGACTGCCAATCTGTTTTAGGCCGTTTGCCATCCACATTACACAAGGGGATGAGAAGCTAACTTTTGGTGAGTTCAAAACAAAGTTGAGGAGCTATGAAAGCACAGAAAAATACAATGCCAACTTGAGTGAGGAATCTGATAATATTATGAAAGCGAGTGGCTGGGTAAAGTGGAGAGATGGCCCCGATATCACCTACTACAACTGCGGTCAGAAAGGGCACCGGGCTCGTGAGTGTCGAAGTGCGAGTAGCAGCAACAGCAAAGACCAGAGACAGTGGTGCAGTTTTTGCAAAAACTCCACACATATAGATGCTGCAGACGCAAAAAGAGAGACAATGCTTAACAAGCAACTGACATTGAGGACAACTCATTTGTTTTTAAAGTACGTGACAGTCCAGTAACCGGAGTTACACATAAAGGGCTGATGGTCGACACCGGAGCAACGTCACACATAATAATGAACATCGACAAGTTTAAAAGGTTCGATGAGACTTTTCAACCGAAAGACCACTTTGTTGAATTGGCTGACGGGACAAGAACAAGTGGTGTCGCTTTGAAGAAAGGAGAGGTGTAGGTCTGCCTGTAAGACACGGAGGGACGACGAAGGACGACGAGTGACAACGACGCTGAAGGACGCGCTCTACATACCGTCTTATCCACAAGACATTTTCTCTGTTAAAGCAGCGACAGCCAACGGAGCATTAGTGAACTTTCGTCAGGGTTGTAACCAGCTGATTCACCAGAGAGGTAAAATATTTGACATCAAGGAATATGATAGACTTTATTTTTTAAACACTGTGGACTGTGAAGCTGAGGACGATGCATGTTATGGATGTTATGACATTCAAACATGGCACGAAATACTTGGTCACTGTAACTATGATGATGTGTCTGGAAAAAGTCACTGAGGGGATGAAAATTAAGGGTGGGATTGATAAATCTAACCTTAACTGTGAAGTGTGAGGTAAATTTGCTCAGAGTAGGAACAGACAACCA
Source organism: Notothenia rossii (assembly GCF_949606895.1). Taxonomy (NCBI): domain Eukaryota; kingdom Metazoa; phylum Chordata; class Actinopteri; order Perciformes; family Nototheniidae; genus Notothenia; species Notothenia rossii. The sequence continues at coordinate 32,367,265 of NC_136910.1, read as the reverse complement.
GATGCAAGAGCTAAAGCAGCGCTTAATCTTGTGCACACTGATTTAGCAGGTCCTATTGAGCCAGAGGCTAAGGAGGGATTCAGATACACATTGGCTTTTACAGATGACTTTTCAGGGGCAGTATTTGTGTATTTCCTAAAAGCTAAAAGTCATACTTTCAAAGCCACTGAGAAATTCATTGCTGATGTCGCACCTTACGGTAAAATCAAATGTATAAGGTCTGATAACGGTACAGAATTCAACGGGACAAACTTTAAATCGGTCCTTAGACAACGTGCAATACGACATGAAACTTCAGCACCTTACTCACTCCATCAAAATGGGACAGCTGAGAGAAACTGGAGAACACTTTTTGAAATGGCAAGATGCATGCTTCTTGAGAGCAATTTACCAAAGAAGCTATGGACATATGCCGTCATGACTGCAGCTGTAATACGTAACAGATGTTACAACAGACGTGTAGGACAGACGCCTTATTACATACTGACAGGACGTAAGCCTAACCTTTCGAAAATGAATGTATTTGGACCTGTATGCTATGCATACAAGCAGGAAAATAAAAAGTTAGACTCAAGGTTTGAGAAGGGTATTTTTGTAGGGTATGATAAAAACAGCCCAGCATACCTAGTCTACAACCCAGACACAGGTAGTGTTCGAAAACACAGGCAAGTGAAGTTTGTCACAAAAAGTGTAGTTGAGCGACATACACAGACTGATTTGGAGGCAAGTGATGACGATTTCTATGTGAAAAGGTTTGTATCCACCAAGCCAGAAACCCAGGGGACTGACTCGTGTCCAAAAGAGACACAGGAGGCTCGAACTGAGACAGATGACACAAACACTCAGACAGGAAAGGGAGCAGAAGGTCAAAATAGATGCTATCCCCAAAGAGAAAGGAAGAGACCTCAGTATTTAGAGGACTACGCATGTAAAGTACAGTGTGACGACCAGAAGTATGTAAATATTGACTACTGCTACAGAGTAATGTGAAATGTACCAAACACCTTTAAAGGGCACAATTAATCAGGAGCTATGTTTTAAACAACAAGATGAAAAACTGAAACTTGTTGCATACTGTGATGCGGATTGGGCAACAGACCAAAATGACAGACGGAGTATAACAGGGTACTGTTTTAGTCTAACTAGCAATGGGCCTGTTATTTCTTGGAGATCAAAGAAACAGCAAACAGTAGCTTTGTCGACATGTGAGGGAGAGCACATGGCACTGGCTGCCACAGCACAAGAGAGTTTGTATCTTGTGCAGCTAATAAAGAGCATGGACAGTGAGGGTCAATATACTCCTGTGAAAATCTTTGAAGATAACCAGGGTGCAATTGCTCTATCCAAGAACCCAGTTAGTAGAGCGGATAACCATGAAATTGTGCACTTTTTGAAAGAAACATGAAACTTCTACCATAGTTAGTTTATACCATGAGGTTTATTTTCAGATGTGGAGGGAAGTCAGATTTGACCTCTGAGGCCCGGGAGAGGTCAAATCCAAGATGGCCACCAATAATACTCAAAAATGCCTCACTTTGGAACCAAACACTGTAGAAAAACACTTAAGGTGTCATTAGCCACACATTTTAGGGTGACCATTCTGTTGGTGATACCTTTGAGACCAATGGAATTCAAGAAAATGCATTTAGATCAATGTGGAGGTCAAATAATGCAAACATAGGGTGGTGAACGATGCAAAAAGGTAGTTTATTTTCAAAATAATAACAGTAATGATAAGGTTAATAATGATGTCAATAACAATAATAACAATGCCAATAACAACAGTCATTGAAATAATAAGTAATTTTTTAACTGATTTATTATTTAACTTTTTAATCATCATCAAGGGACGGAGAAGTGGTTAACAACACCACAGTCCTTTCATGTCAGGATCACATATTGGTAGTGATCAAAAATCTTAACAGTCCCCAGAACAAAAGCAGAGATCTGTACACTTAAGTGCAGCTTTGACACATGAGCACCGTCCAGTGCACCCTTTCTGACAGTTACAGCGGATCAGCTCATGGCAAGACTTTGCTGCTTCAGGGAGAGTTGTCCAGAGTGGCTGCCACCCAGTGGTTTCTTTTGTCCAGCCCCAATCAAATGGCTCTGGCATCTCTGGGTCCAGGACCAGTGACTGGTTCCAAACGTTAGCCTGAAAGCAAGTACGCTTGATGTGCTGTTTGAGGGCAGCCTGGGTTGGAGGGATGTTTTCTAAACTCCTGGACTTCTGGGAGTAAAGCTGTTTCCTGGCATCATTCACTTCCATGCACTCACTCGTTCGGTCATACATGAGCACCACAAATCTTTCCAGCAGTAACATGGAATCTTCACTGACCTCACTTGGCATGCACAGGAGTTCCTGGAAAGCATCACTGACCTCTGGGAAAGACTTCCATCTCTCCCAGGCAATCTTCTTTCCACGGCCAGCAAATGCAGACACGGTGTCACATCCAGTGAAAGCGTGAAAGACAGGGAGAGTCAGGCATTGGATAGGAGTCATTGTGGCAACCATTTCATGAATAGCGATAAACCGGAAACTCGACCCAACACCAAAGGAAACCCACAGTTAATCGGGAGCTATTTTGCTAAAACAAGCCACTGCCAACACCACCACATCTGTATCAACGGTACGTATGGTCACCTTCTTACAACCTTTATGCACAGCGTCTGCCACATGCAGAAGTAGCCGGGTGTCTGCCTCTTCTTGTGAACATGGGGCAAGGCAGGTCACACATGAATCGGCAGGAGAGCAGAGGACTCCAGTTCCATCTGTTGCATACAGTTCCTTGCCCTGTGCTACTGGCAGACTTACGGCTTCTCGGGCCAGGAAGGAAAATAACTGTTTTGTTTTCATCACATCGAAGGAAGTCTTTCCAGTTCTTGGGCATCACAGTAAGGGGAGCCACCCTTTTCCTCTTGCCATTTCCCCTCTTCTGTCTTGTTGAAGCTTTCAGGCTGGCAGATAGGTATACATCCCAGACAAGGTCAACACGGATGCTTACCTCTAGTTGAGCAGAGATGTATGGTATGAACACTGTTTCTCCATACTCTTGAAATGTTCTTGATAACTTTGGATTCAGCATTTGAACCACAGCTGCACCATCTAGAATTACTGCATCAGTCTTAGGAACACTCTTGATTTCAAGCAGATTTGACTCCAGGCAGCGAAGCAGATCTGCTTTAACCCCGAACCGAAGTTTTCCTCCACTTGACAGAGCTGGAGGTGCTGCCTGGTTTTCGTGGGAAAAGAAGTGGTTGATGTCTCCATCTCGTGTTTGACATGAGATGTACAGCCTTGAAAAAAGACCACAGTCACTCTTCAGTGCAGCGAGTTGTGCTTTCTCTTTTGATTTGACCTTCACAGGTGGTCTGCTGAATAGTGGCAACTTTTTTTTTGGAAGAGGGTGTGTGATAGGTGTTGTACACCTTTCCAGCCTTTGGGTCACAAACTCGGTGTACTGCTCCTCACCAATGGTATAAATCCTTCTTACAGTATCAGCAACTTGGGTATCAACGATGTCTCTTGTGTCAATGACTAAAAGATCTTGGCTGTGTTCTAGAAATGGATTCCCCATCTCTTCCAGCACCGTGACAAGTGCCTTAACCTCCTTCAGGAATGTGGCTTGCACTCCAGGTTGCTGGTCATGGTGTCTAGAGTCACTGGGTCCATGCTGTTGGTGTGTTGACTGTTCTTCAAACTCTTTAGTGATCCTGGCGATTTCTGGTCCTGCTACCATCCAGCGTCTGAGTGCTTCTGGATTGCCAGTCAGTTCGATAGCCCCACCAGAACCTTTGACCATGGCATTGTTCTGTTCATGGCACTGGTCAAGTGCCATGGCAGAGAACTGGTTGCTGGTTTTGTGCACCACGAAATGTCCAGACTTGAATTCTGCCAGGACATCTGGGTGTCTGTCCGCAAGAGTCATCATATCACGGATGTGTACGGGAAGCCATCTGCTGTAGTGTGTGTGATCCAGGGCGAACATCCAGGGCATGATCTGTGTTAGGGATTCCATGTACAGCTGGAAGTTGCCTTCACGAATGGACCTCATGTACCGCAAAACGAGAAGCTGCAATGACAGGGTCTTATGCCAGTAGTCAAAGTGAACACTAGCCTTTGCTTGTTGTATGCACCACTCCTCAAAAGATAGACTGTCAGGTGGCATGGCATCTGTATCATCAGATATGCAATTTTCATTGTATGCTCGTTGCAGTAGTGTATAGAGGCTTGCAGCTGTGACCTGGTGTGCATGGCGGGTCTTGGTGACATGTTTGGCATGTATGAAGGAATTTGCTGTTCCAGAACTTGCAATATCAGCCTGGACCAGAGCATTGGTCCAGCCACTGTCTTCTAGCCAGTCTCCCAGCAACTTCAACATAGCCATTTCGATGTGTAGACCACCAAACATGATCACAAAGTGATCTTCTCCATAAGTGTCTGGCCAGGTCCACTGTACTTGTTTAGCGAGAGCATACAGTGGTTGGTCAGCAGCAATGACAGGAATCTGACCAGGGTTCACATGTTGAATTGCTCTTTTTACGATTTCCATAGAGTGCCAAATCATTGCTACTGAATGTGCATTGTCAAGAAAGAGAGGTAATAATGCATTGATTGCTGCAGGAGGGATGACGGCATGGTGAACAAAGGCATGGTAGGCAGACCACGATATCATGCCATCAATGGCTGACGTTTCAACAGCTGTCTTGACTTTTCTGAGCCATGCATATTCATCCTCTGTGGCGGCTGTAGAAACTAGGAGGGTGGAGGGTCTCACAGGACCTTGTACAGGTGGCACACTAAATTCCTTTTTGTGGAGGGAAGCTGGTGGCACGACTGTGTATGATGTTGGCAGAGGTTTCACTGACTTGGTGGAAGAGCCATCTTGACTAATCACTAGTACACCACGATCAGTTCCGCTTTGTGTGTGTGAGGGATGCTGCATTAGTGAGATTCCAGTGCCGTGGAAGGAATCTTTGGCTGTTGCAGAACTTGGGTTATGGTCTATATTGTCCACAGCTCCTGTTGTGAACAGTCCATTACGCAACTTTGGTGGGCACACAACATCTTCCATCCTAAATTGCTGGCAGACACCATTGGCAATGTTTGATGTGACTTGCAGCAGCCTGTCATAGGAAACACACAATCCCAGGTTGAACAGTGTGTCAACTAACCCCCTACTTCGTGTAAATGCATGGATCTTGAGGGACAGATATAGAGGGAGTGGAGTTTCTCGGGTGTGCCTTGTACGTGCTGAGCTTGGTGAATCCATGTTCCGTGCCTGCTTCTTACTGTTAAAGACCATCAATTGGGAGATTGTTAGGGCAGGTTTTGTGGTGGTCTGATGCTTAATGTTTGTACCATCAAGTACCATGTTGACGAGAGCCAAGAGAGATGGTGGCACAGCCCTCTGCTGGCAGTTTTCTTGGAATGATCCGTCAAAAGAGAAAGACAAACCAAAGATTTCTTTGCGCACTACTTGTGCTGCTCGCAATAAGTGCATGGCATCACTGTCAGTTTGACAGGCTATCATGAGAGCTGGTCCAATGTCATTCTCAAAACTCAGAAGTGTGTCTCTTCCTTGTGAATGTGCCCTCAGATGTGGAAGCTCAGAAAGCAGTCGTTCTTTCAGTCTGGTGGTGTGAATCCGTTTATCTACAGTCAGACCAAGTTGTTCCAGCCTGGTCTTGTACAACTGAGCGATGTCAGTCAATTTCAAGACAGGGGAAGTGTTCTCATCACTGTTCTTGTCTTCCAGATATGCCACTAACTGTGCAAAGGCTATGCCATGTAGGCAAGTATCATCTCCATCATTGTGTTTAGATGCAGCCTGCCTGGCTTTGTTGTACAATGAAGACAGACAGCGATGATGGTACTTGGCCTCAATGGCAATCATGTCACCCTCTGCGAGCTTGGCCAACAGAGCAGTGTCCTCAAGCTCAAGGGCACACTTCCTCACATTTCTGTCAATGTTGTAGGTTGATGCATTATGCAAACCTGAGGAACCTGCAGCAGGCTCATTGCAAAAGAAGCAAGTAGGTTCTGTGGACTGTGAATGGCTGTGGGCAGATCGCGTGTGTACAGATGAGGTACTTTGTTGTTGTGCTGTAGTTAATTTCCCCCGACTTAGCTCATCATATGCTTTTTTGTTGAATTTTAGCCGACATCTCTTGTGCCACTCTGCCTTGTGTCTCTTCAAAGTGGATTCTATGCCATCTCCATCATCTAATCGCTCCAGGTTGAGGTCCATTGGCATATGCTGAAGGGTATGGAACCGGAGAAGGTCTTCTGTGAGGGATACATAGCCACTACCAACAGACTGTTTATATTTGTTTCTGAGAGGACACTGTAAAGGTTCATCTGTTTTGACTTGACAGAGGACACAAATGTCCCAGTTAGTGCTGGGGGGTGGCTTGGATTGCTTGGATAACGAGGGCTGGGTAGGGACCATCAAGCTGTGACGCTTTGACATGGTGAGGGTTAAAATTCCAGCAAGACGTGGGAATCTGAAAAGATAACAATTTAACATTGTATTAAACACTGTTGTCATTGTGTCATTCGGTTTTTGTAGGGTTAGGTTAAACCAAATGACACTTAATGACAATGATATGACATATATGTGTCATATATATATGACATTGACATAATGTTTATGACATGTTCGTGACATGTCCGTGACTGTGTTTTGTTACTGTTATGACAGGTAAAATGTTACCCAAATTTGACATAATAACCAAGTTGACATCTCTAGAAAATACTCTGTTCAATCATTAAACTACTCAGCTCAAACAGAAATGTTCCAGACTGTCTTCTACTTAAGCTAGGATAATTATTTTGATCACGCTAGCTAGCTAGCTAGCTAGCTAGGAGTTTTCCTTGCTAGCTAGCAAGGAAAACTCCTTCCTGGCTACAGTCAAATTCAATACATTCGCATTCAAAGGCATATATTAATATTAATATTGTTTTTAATAATATTGTTTGTTCATAGTCAATCTTTTTACCTGTTAGAAATGTCAGAAGTGTCAGAAGGGGCATTTCTGAATACTTCTCACCATGTTGTCTAGCAACAACCCCTCGAATAAGTAGGCTACTGAAGCTTTAGAGCAGGGGGTTTTCAACCAGTGGTCCGCGGTGGTATTGCAGGTAGTCTGTGGAAATGGTCTAGGGGGGTCAACTGCTGATAAATCTGTGCTGAGAATGCATACAAATATCCACACACCCCATGAAATAATAACTTATAACTAAATAATACTGAGACTACAAAGAAATCAATTGAAGAATGTTCTTGGGTACATAAAAAATAAATATTTTGATATATTTTTACCTTGACTTTAACATAAATGCATTTTCTTGAATTATATTGGTCTCAAATGTATCACCAACAGAATGGGCACCCTAACATTTGTGGGAAATGACACCTTAAGTGTTTTTCTACAGTGTTCGGTTCCAAAGTGAGTCAGTTTTGAATATTATTGGTGGCCATCCCCGATTTGACCTCTCCCGGGCCTCAGAGGTCAAATTTGACTTCCCTCCACATCTAAAAATAAACCTCATGATATAAACTAACTATGGTAGAAGTTTCATGTTTCTTTCAAAAAGTGCACAATTTCCCTTGATTTGAGGGCTTAACCGCTGTACTAAGTATGTCGTCAATGATGTAAACATGTGGATATCAAGTATAATTTAGTTCAAACTGTACTGAGTGATAACATGATAACCATTGACTATTGCCCTACAGCTGATATGGTTGCTGATAGTTTCACTAAGCCTGCAACAAAGGTCAAAAGTGAGACATTTGTAAAGTATTTGTTTGGAATGTAAATAAGCCCAGAAATAAAAAAAAACACTGTTATTATTATTATATTATTATTAATAATATTATTATAGTGTATAAGGTGTTTACATTTGAATTCATGTTGAGAATTTGTGCAGTATAAGAGTAAGTGGGGGTGTTGAATTATGAAATGTAATATATGAATTTGTTTATTTAATACTCTTATACTAATCACTTCGTGTATTTCCGTGATAAAAGAAAAGGGACATGCACAATAAAACGTGTCACTTCCGGTTGAAGCAAAGCCGATGGTGTATGTGTGTATTTATTCCTCTGTCACGTTAAACTATGTTCACGGTATTCCTGCCCTAAGATCGTGGCATCGTTAACAGTACATATTTCTTAATTTAAGCTCCAGTATATATTAATATGTTTGGTGTGTTTTTTAGGTATATTTGTTATTGACCGAGTAAACGCTTTTATTTTGAAGGCAGTTTTTACAGGCCTCTACCGTAATGCATAGGATATTCGCGCACCGCAATACAACGTGCGGGCTGGCTTGACTGTGTTTTCCGAAGTGGGGACTGGCTTGACCACAGCCTGTGTTTACCCAGTGTTTCCTGACATGAAACGTTTTATTTCACCTTGCTATGTGTTTTTAACGTATATTAAAAAACGGGGACATTTCCGGGGACAGTTTCAACCGGGGACAGGCCAATACAAACGGGGACTGTCCCCGGAAAACGCGGACGTCTGGTCACCCTACGATACATGTAACGGCCCGTCCACACTATAGCTTCAAAAAAAGCTTTGAGCTGGGCGTGTCTGAAAATTGGGGATTTTATTCGAGGACCGCGACCAACAACCAATCACATGAATGTCCCGCCCCCGGCATACAGAGCAAAAACACCCTGGGATTTTATGCGAGCAATATATATATATATATATATATATAAACTCCAGGAAAGCTCCGCTTTGCTACCCACAATTCAGTTCGGCAAAAAGCGAGGCAACGTGACGTCACCCCATTCAAAGTGAATGGGCAGACGCGTTGGGAACCGTTTTTGAAGCTGTCGAAGCTGTAATGTGGACGGGCCGTAAGGCATCTGCTGACATTGGAGTTGATATATGGAAACGCTAGCAACTTAGTTAGCCCAGTTAGCACTGTGTCAATGGCTTAGCAGCCCCAAAAACGTTTACCCATTTAAACAGTCGTGGTAGATTGTTTGTTTTAAACCTCATAAATACACAAACAACAATGCGTACTTACAGGTTGAGTACCCGAATCTCCCGCTGGTCCAAACAAAGTAGGAACAGCATCGTCCTTCAGTGTCCTACGCTGTGCATATCCGGCATGAATCACTGCAATGTTTGCGAAGCTTTGGTCCGTGAAATGCCGCGCACACAGTACAATACCGGATCGAACATCTGAAGGAACAGTGCTAACAAGAAATGTCAACCACTGACTTCGTCGTGGTTGTGCCCTCGGAAAGGCATACATTGAAGATTTCCCCTCACAAGACAGGAAACAGACCCTCGTTGGCATGACTGGATACAGTTTTGAACTGAACCTGAGCTTCCAACAGTAGGCCTGTTTGAGACAAGCGAGACCTGCGCAGACCTGCGCAGTTGCGATCAACGTCTTGCTAGTGCGTTGCATGATGGTTAGTCATTTTGTCCGACTTGCTCTGGAGGCTAGCCTACATGAGACGTTGAAATCTCGCGGGACAAAGACGCCCGCAGCCTTGAGAGCGAGGCGCGGCGAGGCAGCGTAGTTCCTCTCCACGGGCAGCGGAAGTGAAATGCTTGATGGGAAACGACTCGCTGATATCTCGAGCTGTAAGCTCATTGGTGGCTTTTACCCCGTGCTGCTGATGAAGCTCTCCAATTCGCTCGGCAAAAGTTTGTTGTTGTTTTCTGCCAGTTTTACGTCGCCCCTTCCATTAACATTTTTCATCATTGTTCCACAATGTTTATCATGAAATTGATATCCATATATTTTATACTTGCACTGCTTACCGTTTTCATACTTTATATATCTTAGCATATTCATACACACTGTTCATACTGCTCACAGGCTGCTGTGTATATTCATACCCCTCACTGTTTATTCATCATTCAATTCATTCTATATTTTATTCTGTAGATTGTGTACATTACTTTTCACTTCACTGCTTGTTGCACTCTTGGTTGGAAGCTAAACTGCATTTCGTTGTCTCAGTACCTGTAATATGTGCAATAACAATAAAGTTTAATCTAATCTTGAGCAGGAACAAATGTATTTACTTAGTGCATATCTGACATTAACGATTAAGCACATGTCTGCATTCTTTATAAATGCAAACTGAGTCAAGCCGACTCCGGAGGTGGCGGTATGCACCTTAAAGTTGTTTGCAATCCGCCCCAAAAAAACGAGAGAAGAAGAAGAAGGCGAAGAAGAAGAAGGCGAAGAAGAAGATTTTTTGATTTTTAAAACAAAATTTTATTTCCATTTGTTTTAACTATACACCGAAACAAAAAAACAAAAAACATTTCACAAATCAAATAAATAAACAGATTTTCACGTCTACCAAATAAATGTCATTTGAAAACGTTTTACCCATTTCAAAACATCATCTTTTACACACCTTAAAAACAAAAAAAATCACCTACCCTTTAAAACTTCAATATTAGAGAGTCATTTTCCCCCAGTGAGCACAGAACCTGCCCAACAGCCCACACATCCAGAAACCCCTGTAGATGATTGATCAGCATATAGTATGCATGCTCCACCCTCAGACGCGCTGCCACCAGCCCCCTCAGACAGAGCACTGCATCCGTCCACCCTACTCCAGCAAGTTTGTTCTTCCTACTTTTCCAGATTGCTAATTTTGCATTAGCAAACAAGAAATTGATCAATAGTAGGATTTCCTTCTTTTTCAGGATGTATTTGGGGCCATGGACAAAAAGTGGTATGGAGAAAACCTCCCCGAACCCCTCCACCCACTCCTGTAACATTTTTTTAAGACCAGCCAACCGGGGACAGGACACCACTAAATGCTCCAATGTTTCTGCCATAAAACAGAACGGACAGCCCCCCCTTGTGCCTGGGTCAAAATGAGCCCTGTATTTGTTAGTGGCTATTGCACCGTGTATAATTCTCCATTGGATGTCAGCCATCCGTTTTTCAACGGGAGACTTATACAGGATCCGCCAGCTGCCCTGAGGGGAAGAGCCCAAACCAAACACATCTGTCCACCTCGACTCTCTGACGCCTGCGAGCGAGCTGAGGTTTAGCACCTTTACGCAGCTAAGATATAGCTTCTTCCCATTGCAGGAGCTGAACATTCCAGGTGTTAGAGTCCCCAGTGATAGCAGGAGACCATCCTCCTCTCTCCATCCCCCCACCGCAGGACCCACCCTCAAGGCAGGAAAAACATAATCATGTCCCTTTCTCCACTGGTCGGCCAGATCTGCATCCAGAGCAAAAGTCCGGTGGGATGGCGACAGCGACTGCCACACCTCTTCTACCAGGTTCTCCAGAACTCGAGTTGATCGAATGCCCGTCACCTCAGCCAGTTTTTCCGTGGAGATCCCTGTCAAATGGCCAAGTTTTAACACTCCCGCTTCAATGAACGCATTTTTTAGGGCGGCTGAAGAGAAAATGGTTCCGGAAAGAAAACCAGTGTCAACCAGGGGCTCCTCAAACAGCCACATCCCAGGCCGGGGGTCGGGTGGTCTGGTAAAACTCAGAATCTTCCAGGCATTGATGACTGAGCAGTAAAAAGGTGCAAGTCCAGTTATCTTGTACGCAGGGGCCTTCAGCAGAAACAGGTGTTTATCAAAACCAAAGCCCCCTGCCCTCCAGAGCAACAGCCGGGCCATAGCCAGCCAGCAGGGAGAGGCACCATACAGCAGCCGCTGAGCTGCCTGCAGTCTAAAAGCAGCAGTCCTCGCAGTGATGTCCACAAGGCCCTGCCCCCCCTCCGCCACAGGGAGGTACAGGACCGATGCTGGCACCCAGTGATGACCCGACCAGAAGAAATCCAAGAGGAGCCGCTGCAGTTGTTTCATGAGGTCCGGCGGTGGGGTTAACACCTGGAGTCTGTGCCACAAAGATGAGGCAACCAGATTGTTGGCTACAAGAACTCTTCCCCTGTAGGACAGCTGGGGTAGCAGCCATTTCCATTTAGCTAATTTTGCTCGCACCTTTCCCAGCAATCCCTCCCAGTTCTGTGCCACCATGTCCTCAGACCCCAACCAAACTCCCAGGACCTTTAAAGCCTCGTTTCCCCAGCTGAGGTTACCAGGAAGACTGGGCCTATTTTCTAAACTCCACTGACCTACCAAAACTGCCTCACTCTTCTCCCAGTTAACTTTGGCTGAGGCAGCCTTCCTATACAAAACTAAACTGTCCTGTAGCTCCTGGATATCTCGCTGACCCTGGATAAAAACACTAACATCATCAGCATAAGCTGATACAACCACCGGGGGGGCCTGAGCTGACACTGGCAGACTCAGGCCCCTCAGCCGGTTTCTAAGCCTGCACAAAAGTGGCTCGATGGCAATACTATATAATAGGCCTGAGATAGGGCAGCCCTGCCTGATCCCCCTTTTAACTGGTACAGGTCTGCTCAGCCCGCCCCCCACTTTCACAACACCCAGATGATGCTCTTGATGGCTTTAATTTCTTATTCAAGCAAGTGATTGATAAACATGCACCACTTAGAAAGCAGACTGTAAGGAACCTTAGAACGCCCTGGTTAGATGATGAGCTAAGAGAACTAATGAAACAAAGAGATGATGCAAAACTTGTAGCTATCTCATCAAGTTATGAGTCAGACGGGCACATTTATAGAAAATTGAGGAATTATGTTACAGCATTAAATAAAAAGAAAAAACGAGTGTATTATGGAAATAAAATTAAAGCTATTAATGATGATAAGAAGAAGATGTGGGATTTAGTCAATGGCATGATGGGCCGTAAGCCCAAATCCACCTCAACATATCTTGAAGTGGAAGGGACATTTTTGACTAAACCGGTACAAATTGCTAATTATTTAAATGATTATTTTCTTGATAAAGTGGATACTTTGAGGAGAGATATGAAGCAACCTATTAACAGGAACTCCACTTTTCTAATAAATGATTTAATCATGGAAAATAAGAATTGTAAATTTAAAATAGAGAAAGTGTCAATTGCAGATGTTGAATGTCTACTCGGTAAATGTAATGATAAACCACCGGGTGTTGATAATCTAGATGGTAAATTTCTTAGATATGTTGCTAATTTGGTTGCGGAGCCTATCTGCCATATCATCAATGTAAGTATTGAAAAGTGTATTTGCCCACAGGCATGGAAAATAGCAAAAATTATTCCACTTGCAAAAAATCCAGCTGGATCATTTTCTGGAACTAATAGTCGCCCGATAAGTTTATTACCAGCGTTAGGAAAGATAATGGAGAGAATAATGTTTAATCAAATACAGAAATACTTTGAAGGTAACAATCTTAATACTGCTTATCAACATGCCTACAGACCGGGCCATTCCACATGCACTGCTTTAACACAAATGACCGATGACTGGAAGGTGGAGGTAGATAATAGGAAGTTAGTGGGAACGGTACTACTTGATTTTAGTTCTGCCTTTGATGTCATCGATCATCCATTGTTGTTGAACAAGCTAGAGCAATATGGTTTTCATCTGAATGCACTGAGGTGGATAGAAAGTTATTTGACCAATCGATGTCAAACTGTTTTTTTCAATGGAAGTCTGTCAACTATTAAGAAAGTCAGTTGTGGAGTTCCTCAGGGGAGTTGTTTGGGACCACTTTTATTTTCTATTTTCACAAATGATCTACCATTGGTCTTACAGGAATCCAAAATTGTTATGTATGCAGATGACTCGACAATATATGGAGCAGGTTCATCTACAAGGGAGCTGAGTCACTGTATAAATAAGGATCTACAAATGATTTCAGAGTGGGTAATAAATAATAAGTTGGTACTTAATGCAGGAAAAACTAAATCTTTAATAATTGGGTCAAATCATCAGTTAAAATGTGAACCTAAATTGCAGTTACATTTAAACCATATTGACATTAAACAAGTCAAGGAAACTAAGTTGTTAGGGATAACTCTAGATCAAACACTGTCTTGGTCTAAACAAATTGATAATGTTGTGTGTAAAATGGGAAGGGGTGTGTCACTCGTTAAAAGAATTGTAAAACATTTGCCAATAGATGTCAGGAGACAAGTCTTGGATGCTTTGGTGCTATCACAGTTTGATTACTGTTTTGTTGTTTGGTCTAGTGCTTCAGAAAACGATTTAAATAAACTACAAGTAGCACAGAATAAGGCAGCACGATGTGTTCTGCAGTGCTCCTACAGAACCAGAGTGACTGAAATGCTGGAGACACTGAAATGGATGAGTGTTAGACAGAGGTCCATTTATTCTCTGTTAAATTTTGTAAAGAATATTACAGTGACACACTTACCACATATATTGTCACAAAAGTTCATAGCACAGTACTCTACACATAACTATCAAACCAGACATGCAATAGAAAAAAGGTTCATTTTACCCAAATCAAGATCAAATATTAGACAGAAAACAGTACTATACAGAGCAATGTTCAGCTGGAATTCGTTACCGGTCCATATCATTCAAGACAACTCAAACATACATTTCAAACATTTGCTAAAACAATATCTGAGAACTACAAATTAAATTTGAACTGTACTTGTGGGTCAATTAGTAATTAGTAATTAGTATTATCATGTAAATTATATTGTTGGTAAAATTTTGTTTAGGTTTTGACTTGATGATGGTTAAAATGTGATGACTATTTTTTTCTGTTTTGTTTTTGCTTTCACTTCCTTACCATGCACTTTTCATGAAATGATGAGTTGTTCCGTTCTGGTTTGTATTATGTATGTTTTGTGTGGGTGAGGACCCCAGGAAGAATAGCCAATGCTCATGCTAGTGGGGATCCTAATAAAAACTAAACTAAACTAAACTAAACATGCATCACTGTACAAACACTTCACCCAGGACAAAAAATGCTCCCCAACACCAAAAGCCTGCAATGTGGCAGCCAGAAAAGTGTGATCCACACGATCAAAGGCCTTCTCTTGGTCAATATAAATAATACCAACATTTATATTGTACAGTTTGCAAACATCAAAAGTGTCTCTCATCAAAAACAAATTGTCCACAATTGATCTGCCAGGGATGCAATATGTTTGATCAGTACCAACAAGAAGTTCGATAAAACACTTCAGTCTGTTAGCTAAAACCTTTGACAGTATCTTATAGTCCGTACATAAGAGAGCCACAGGTCTCCAATTCTTCAGCAGGGTTAGATCTCCTTTCTTAGGCAACAGTGAAATCACTGCACGCCTACAGGAAGCTGGAAGAGTCCCTTTCCCAAAGGACTCCATCAATACATCCAACAAATCATGTCCTAGAATGCTCCAAAAATGTTTTTAAAAGTCTGCAGGTAAACCGTCTATGCCCGGAGCCTTGCCGGAGGCCATCTGTGTCACCGCAGAGGTCAGTTCCTCCAGCGTAATGTCAGAGCCCAAGGTGTCACTTTCGGCTGGACTCAGCTGTGGAAGACCCTGAAAAAGTTAATCAGCGGCTTCCACGTCACAACCTTCGGCTTTGAACAGGTCCGTGTAGAAGGACACTGCATGCCTCCTCATCTCAGCAGGTTCAGAGGTTACCTGTCCATCGGGAAGACGCAGACATACCATCTGCTTCCTTTGGCCCACAGACCTCTCCAGGTTGAAGAAAAAGGTGGTTGGTGCATCAATGTCTCTCATGGAAGTAAAACGGGCTCTGATCAGAGCTCCCTTGGCTTTCTCCTGAAGAAAACAGTTAAGCTGTTGTTGTTTTAGGAGGGACTGTTCTATATTTCGAGCAGACACACTCTCTAACTCTCTGATCTCTCTCTCTAACTGCTCTATAGCTCTCCTAGTGTTTGCAGTGGAGTAGGCTGTATACTGTTGACAGAACACTCTAATCTGAGCCTTTCCTACCTCCCACCACTGACTCAGGGAGGGAAAAGACTCTTTCTTTGATTTCCAGTTGATCCAAAACAAACTAAAATTCTCACAGAAAATCAAATCTTGTAAAATTTGAACATTAAACTGCCAGAACGATCTAGGTTTCTCTGTGTTGGATAAAACCAAATCCAAAGAAACTAGCTGATGATCTGTAAAACCAACAGGTTGGATGTGACAGTTAACTGCACGAGTAATAAAAGAAGAAGACATGTAAAATCTGTCTAGCCTGGCTGCACTGACGCCCCCATCTAGCATTCTCATCCAGGTGTATTGTTTAACGGAGGGATGCTTCATCCTCCACACATCCACTAAGTCAGCCTCTCTTATCACCTGTGACAGTAAAAGGGACGACTGAGGATGAGGCTCCCGTCCTATTCTGTCTAAAGTGACATTAGTGCAAACGTTCCAGTCCCCCCCCAGTATAACACACTCCCCCTGTACACTAGTGTCTAGCTTGTCTTTTAATAACTGAAACACAGATACACGTGCAGGGCCCTGATTGGGTGCATACACATTAATAAAGGTGAAACTGAACTCTAACAGTTCCACTTTCACCATCAAGGCTCTACATGCCACTATCTCAGTGCTGGATAAAATCTTTACATTTAGAGAGGGGGAGAATAAAACAGCTACTCCAGCACTAAGGTTTGAGCCGTGACTGAGTACATACTGACCCCCCCACCACATCCCCCAGTCCGTCTCATTCAGGCTATCACTGTGCGTTTCCTGCAGAAATATCAAATCTAATTTTTTCTGATTAAAGACTTCTAACACTAAAGCTCTTTTCTGTGCACTTCTACCCCCGTTCATGTTCAAGGAAGCAACCCTTAAAGCCTGCATTAGAGGAAGGAGACAGAGAGAAAGAACAGACAGGTACACACAGCAGAGAGGAGACACCCAGTGTTGCATGATCATGTTGAAATTATTTAGACCTTTTCAGTTTCTTCCCTCTTTTGCTTCCTGGCGTATCTTTTTTCACAGCAGTTACATGCCTCCTGAGACGATAACGTTTATTTTCATCCAGCAGGTCTAACCCTACAACTTTCTGAAGAGTTCTCACTGTATGAAGAAACTTGTCAATGTCATGGAAAAAATCTCTCACTTCCACTGACTTGCCAAAAGACTCTTCTAAAAAAAACATGAATCTCTTCCAAAGAATATATCTCTGCGTTCTGAGAGAGACTATCTGCAACTGAACCACAGTCAGAATCCCCCTCACCGTCTGTGTCCATCTCTGTCACCTCATTATTGTCTGCAGCCTGTTGAAGCTCATTTTTCCGCCCAGAGCCAGACGGCAGCTCCTTCTGTGTGCCAACAGCCTCTACCTGTCCCACAGCACCAGTCCTCACCTGTCCTGCTACATCATCTCTCACCCGTTTACCTGTTTCCACATTTTTTCCTCTCACACTCACCACACTCTCTACAGTCCCTGTTTCATCTCTCACGATATTCATCCCTACTTCCTCCGCAGCCACCGGGGCCCCGGCGGGTGCAGCAGCAGCCCCCGCGACACCGGGTCCCGCTGCCGCGGACCAGGCCGCCCCGGGCCCGGCCGCCCCAGTGGCCCCGGCCGCCCCCGGCTCGGCTGCCCCGGCGGCCCCCGGCTCGGCGGCCCCGGGCCCAGCCGCACCCGGCGGAGCGGCGTGCCGTCTCTGTGGACATGTAACCCGTTTGTGACCCGACTCCCCGCACTCAAAACACTTTACGCTCCCTGAGCTCGCATAAACCATATAAAAACCCTCTTCGTGCCTCACCCGGAAGGACACATCTAGTGTCTGAGTGGGACAATTCAGAAACATGAAAACTTGTCTCCGCAGAGAATGGACATGTTTTAACTTTTCATCCTTACACCCCAGAGCAACAGTGCGGAGACTACTGGCAAACTTACCAAAACGCTTCAGCTCCCGTTCCAGCGCCTCATTCGGGATGAACGGAGGAACGCCAGACACAGTGATCCGCGTGGACGGTGTCGCCAGCGGTGACACTTGAATGTATTCCTCGTTTAGCATTAATCCGCTCTCGATAAGTTCCGTCACATATTTCTGGTCTTTCAAAAAGACCACGACCGCTTTGTTCATGCGGGAAGCATAGGAGATATTTACATGACCGACCTGATCCCCCACAGCCAGCAGCACCTGCTCCACTGTGCTTGCGGCCTGAGCCACCAGCCGCACTCCGTGTCTCAGAGACACCGGCGGCGCCCCGGAGGACGCCATCCCCACCACGAGGCACGGAAAAACACTAAATTAACAAATTAACCGTACTTGCAAAGGGTACAAAAATCCCAACGAAAGATCATACAGTTAAAGAAACGATTGAAACAGAAACAAAAGAGTTAAAGTTGAAATTCCTTCTTCCCTCTTCAAACACACATCCACCACCGAAGAAGAAGAAGAAGAAGAAGAAGAAGAAGAAGAAGAAGAAGAAGAAGAAGCCGACTCGGAGCTGTACGACTTCAGGCGAGCTTTTTGAGACCTCCCCCGGGCTGTGATTGACTATTCTCGTCTACTTTCGAGGCGAGCCGCAACGCGTCTCAAACAAGCCTAGTATGTTCGGCTGGCAGAGGGTGCGGCCATAGCTCTGGGCGTGGCTACTGGGTATCCCTACTTAACGATACCCACGAAGAAAACATGAAATCTCCAACGAGGCATTTTGGGGAGGAATTTTTGATGTTAGAGTTTTACTCCCTACAGCAGGGGTATTCAACTAAAATTCCACGAGGTCCAGTTAGAGAAAATCTCCCCATGCAAAGGTCCGGAACATCAAAATGTGTAACTTGCTTTATGAATTAGTGTGATATTGAAGTAGCCTGTAGCTTTATCAACATCTGCATGTAATCAACAACTGACTGCCAATCAAATGAAGAAAGTACAATTCATAAACAACAATATGTATTGTCAATTAACATTGAACTATACATATATACAGTGGATATGTGTAATGTTCCTCACGGGCTGCATTTAAAAGTAAAATAGGAGAACATTTATAAAATAGCTTTTGAAAATGTGTGCATCTTAAAAGTGCTTAATTTTAGATAAAGTGTAGCAGCAGCTTGAGTTTCCCTTTTTCTTAGTTAACCGTTTCACATCATGACTTAACAGTTTCAGACGATTATAGAACAATATCAGTCTTTACTAGGGATGGGTATCGTTAGGATTTTATCGATACCGATACTGCTTATCGGTATCGGTATTTTTCGATACTCTTATCGACACTTTTCAATAATTTGGTGCTCAAAATTATAGACATGAATACAAGATGTGAAGATTAAACAGTCATTTTATTGTAATTTTCTTGCAGAAATAACTTATAGATTAGCTTCTCAGAAGCAGACAAAAATAAATAAAATTGCTTAAAGGGGCCTGGATCGCCCTATCATGCTTTTTGGGGTTTTCCCTCAGACAGAGGATGAAAAGAGGAATTTTTTTAAACATTTTTTAACATTTGTAAATCAGTCACATCTTCATCCAGACATTTCAAACTGACAACCTAGCTCGGCAAGAGATTCTTAAAACATTGTCCTACAGTGACATCATGCAAAACTGTGATATGAAGAAATTGGTAAAAAGGATAAGATGGCAAAAAAGATAAAGGCGAGTACGTATATTATTCTGGATTGTACTTTTAAATCATCACAAAATAAATGATGTGCTGAACTGAAACACGTCAAAATGTGTCTGAAGGTTTAAACATAGAACAAAGTATTTGAGCTTAAAATATGTAAATCCCTAGTAAACGACCAACAATTGCTGAACCATACATCGAAACGTTGACCTTTAACAACATTTAAATGCAGTTTTCCAATTCACAATGACATCTGTAAGTTGAACTGGTTTATAAAGCACTCAATTAAAGGCCAAATTATTATAGGTGTAGGAGCTCACATTAATACACTGTCAGTGTTAATAAACTAAAAAAAGACAAGGCGATGTGCCTGCAAGACTGCACTCAGGTAAACAAAACATATTACCCGTGCGCAGCAGCAGCAGCAGCTAACCTGCCTGCGAGCCTTTGCTCAGGCCACATTTGCACACGGCGCGGGCGAAGCCCGCTAGCACTATTAGCACTAACAGTATCGCGAGCAGCCACATTGTTCCGGCAGCTACCAGAGGAAACATTCAAATGAGTCCTGAGACTATTTAATCAAATCTGGAGAAACGGAGTCTTACCAATGAGTTGGAAAACGGCAGTTATATTGCCATTTAATAAGCCAGGGAAGGATCCTGCTAATCCCAATAATTACAGACCCATAGCATTAACATCACACTTATGTAAATGGATGGAGAAGATGATAGTGCATAGACTATCACACGTCTTAGAACAGAGAGGGTTAATAAGTCATTTTCAGAGTGGTTTTCGTAAAGGAAGATCCACAATAGATGCTTTGATTAGAGTAAGCAATGAGGTGGAAAAGACAGTGAAAATGAAAGAGGTTATGGCAATAGTATATTTTGATATTGAAAAGGCTTATGATTCTATGTGGAGGGATGGGTTGCTCATCAAATTGAGTAGAATGGGTGTTGGAGGGAGAATGTATAACTGGATCATGGCTTTTTTATCAGACAGAACATTCAGAGTTAAAGTAGGGGCAGAGGTTTCAAAAGAGTGCAGTATAGAAAATGGTATTCCTCAAGGGAGTTCAATCAGCCCGATATTATTTAATGTTATGATAAATTACATTTTTAGTAATTTGGATGGATGCATAAAATCTGCACTATATGCAGATGACGGGGCCATATGGATACGGGGAAGAAATGTTCCATATGTGTTTGAAAAAATAGGGAAAGCTATAAAGAAAGTGGAGACGTGGTCATACAACTGGGGTTTCAAGCTGTCAGCAAGCAAATCTTGCTTTATGAAATTTACGAATAAACGCAAGATGGAGACTGAGAAGCTTACATTATATGGAAAGCCGATGAGTGAGGTCAATGAATTTAAATATCTGGGGCTATGGTTAGATAGTAAATATACATGGAAAACTCATATTAAACATTTGGAAACAAAATCCAAAAAAGTGTTGAACCTATTAAGAGCAGTGGCTGGATGTGACTGGGGGGCAGACAAACAGGCATTAATCGACATCTATCGGGCAATTATGAGGACAACACTGGATTATGGGTGTTTAATATATGCAGCAGCAGCACAAACGTCATTACTAAAAATTGATAGGTTACAATATAAAGCGTTACGGTTGTGTATAGGTGCAATTAAGTCAACCCCTACTAATGCAATATTAGTTGAAGCAGGAGAGACTCCATTGGAGCTAAGAAGAGAGAAAATTGCTCTTGCTTATTGGGTCAGGTTAAAAGGAAGTGGGGAAGGAAATATCACAAACAAAATACTACAGGAGTGCTGGGAATATTCTAAGTTTCAGGGGCGTGGGTTTGGATGGACAAATAAAGAAAAAATAAGGACATACGGCATGCATGAGTTAGAGTTTTCACCATCAAATCCATTCAGTAGTGTACCCCCATGGCTCTTGCCAATAGTAAATATAGATGTGAGTATTGTAGAAAAGAAAAGAGAGTGGCAAATAAATGAAGTAGGACTCAAAACAAGTTTGTACCTCAGGAATAATTATCACAATTACCTCAAAATATATACAGATGGTTCTAAAAACAAAGAAGAGTGTGTCGGAATTGGTATATATATCCCAGAATTTAAAGTGTCAATATCAAAAAGAGCATCAGACCAACTTTCAGTGTATACAGCAGAAATGTTGGCAGTAGTAATAGGATTACAGTGGGTGGAAGAGGTCAGACCAGACAGGGTGGTGATATGCACAGATTCATTATCCAGTTTACAAAGCATACAGTCAACAACAACTGCCAGAGAAGACATACTCATAGAAATCAATCATAGCCTGTTAAGACTTCACAGAAGCGGCATAGATCTGCAGTTCTGCTGGGTGCCTGCGCATGAGGGGGTGAAAGGGAACGAGTGTGCTGATAGATTAGCAAAAAGTGCACTACAAAAGGAAATCACATTACCAGTTCAACTTGGAAAAGGAGAAGGAAAAGCAGTTATTAAGAAGAAAGGGATGGAGATCTGGCAGAAAAGGTGGGAGAAAGACCAGAAAGGCAAAGAATACCATCAAGTGCAAAAGACAATTACAATTAATATTTATAAAGAAAGAAACAGAAGGGAGGAAGTAATGATAGCTAGGCTCAGACTAAATCACACTGCATTAAATGGTACGCTGTATGTCATGGGGAAAAGTGACAGTGACAAGTGTGGGAACTGTGGAGTTAGGGAAAATGTGGAACATATTTTATTACATTGTGTCACCTATAGAGTTGAAAGAGGGAAATTAAGGGATACAGTTTTAGAGGCAAAGAGGGAGTGGAATGTAGCGGGTATTCTGGGAACAGAAGGAGAAGGAGTAAGAGCTATCAGAAAAGCACTGTTCACCTTTTTGAGGGAAACTGGGATAGGGAAAAGAATTTAACAGTAGACCATGGATGATTTGTTTTTTGTTTTGTTTTATTTATTTTATTTTATTTTATTTTATGGTTTTCTTTTTGATATGCTGGTTTATTAGAGGACTGACATGATGATACACACTCGTGTACAGTAGGTGGCGGTATGCAACCAAAAGCTGTTTGCGACCCGCCATTAAAAAAGAGAAGAAGAAGAAGAAGAAGAGCAGCCACATTGTTTAGGCTGTCAAATACGCTGCACCGTTTTAGATTAAATGAGTGTCTCGTTTGCAATGCTTCATTAAGTTGCTTGTGTTACCCCCTTTACAAGCAACTAATTGAGTACATAGATTGCACCTTGCACTATCGCCACTCAATCGTTTAAAGTGCACCCAGACCTTCGATCGCTTCGCTCTGTCCGCAATGCCAGCGGGAGTCTCACACACAAGTAATAAGAGCGCTGTTGAGAGGGATAACGAGTGGCATTTACAGTGGCCAATCAGAGGGGTCTCAAACCGGATACATCACACAGGATGACGGTTCACAACCAACCAGAATGGTTTAAAGTTAAACAAAGGAAGTAGACGTAACACATACCCAGCGCCATATAGGCTGTATCTATAGAGCTCCTGCGGATGATGTCACATATGCTGGTCACGTGACGAGAAACGAAGGGGGCAGCCATTTTGGCAGTAATCGCGTCAGTAAATTCATTGGCAGGCACTGGCAGACTGTCGAGGATGGTGGATAACTGCTGTGCACCAGGTTGCACAAATAGGCGTGGGAAGAAGAAAGGTGTATCTTATTATCGCATTCCAAAAGACGCGGAGAGGAGGGAAAAGTGGATCGCAGCGATTAAAAGAGCCAGGAGCCGTCTGAACAAGACTGAAAGATGGGACCCCCCGGCCGTTTGCTTTCGCTTATGCAGTGATCACTTCATATCAGGTGGGTGAAGGAATACAGTACAATGCTACAAAAAGTTTCTGGTCAGTTTAATTTTTACCGAAGTAGAATCTAGCACCCAGTTATTATAGCTAACGGACTCTGTGATGTCCCTTTTTAACTCAACAAGTGTGGCTCTGGTGCAGCCTAGCCAGTTAGCTTGTAGCAAGCTAGTGGTAAACAAACCCGTGTTGAAAATATTCTCTCCCCGAGTCCCGCTGTGCAGTTGCAGTGGGCTCCCAGCACAACACCGTCGTTCCTGACCACCACCCATGGCTTTAGTTGACTTTCATTAAGCCTTTGGGCGTGATTAACGTATATATGAAATTCAAAAATAGATAAATAAAGGTTAAAAACGCCAGCCACTTTGGTTGAGTACGTTCAAAAATACAAACTAGTTTCAGACGCACTGCAGTAGCTATCCAAGCTAATAAACAAACATGCTAACGTGACACTGCCGTAGCTAGACAAGCTAATAAACAAACAATGCTAACGTGACACTGCCTATCAAACTGGAATAATTTAATACTTACCCTTGCAGTGATGATGCCGAAGTTTTTGGATGTAAGACTCCACAGTTGAATGTTGTTTACGAAGCCGGACTGACACCATTTGTAAGCCTCCAAGCTTTTGTAAGCTCTGAGGGAGTCTCCTGAGTACACTGATGGAAAGCTTACAAGATAGCTGTGGATGTCCGCGTAGCGCAAGTCGGGTACATCGTCTTCAGAGCAGGAGGTTATGCTCTTGAAAAGCACACCGGGTGCATTATATGGGTCGCTTATATTTAATCTTTCTAATTTTGTACTATAAAGCCGAATTTCACTTGAATTAAAATGAGATGTATACTCGCACGGTAGGAAAACGCTGGCGCCGGTCGTCATGTTTACTGCCAAAATGGTGGCTGATAACCAAAAGTCACGTGACCGCAGGAGCTCTATATGTATGTATCTATCTATATGGCGCTGCACATACCGATCAAGCGGCAAACTCTGTGGAAGAGCCGGGACGCCAATACGGAAGTGGCACACACTGCAGTTCATATATTGGCCGATAGGGACTGACTGCAGAAAGGACCAATTTCCATAGACCCCAATGTTAAAATGCCCAACTTTACAGCAGAAAAAAACACGTTTCTACCCATAGATGCAAAAAATATTATGATGATTATAGTTAGATTCCACCTTCATGATTATGGATCTGTGAGTGAATTGTTTTCTAACACGACCCTTTTATTTATATTAGGTCTTAAAGTTTTTGCATACATTAGGGCGTGGTCACATTGAGTGACGGCTCTGTGAAGTGACTGCTGCTGTTAGCTTCTTGTCTCTCTGCTAGCTGCTCCGTGAAGCTACAGGCACTCTGCCTGTTCAGATCATCCAGGGAACACAACTTGCCCCCGGCCATGTTTGTTTGTTCTTCATGATTATATATCGGGCTATCGCTCTGCGGTTGAAACAGACGGTGCATGAATGCGGTTTTGCGGTAAGTGAAATTCGAGTACTTATTTATGTGTTAATGATTTTAATCAGCTACGTAATTAATGTTACGGCTTGGGTTAGCGTGTAAGCGAGTGGTAGCTAGGTCGGTGCTAACGAGGCTAATAGTAGCCTCCAAGTTAAAATCATAGACTATATTTATAAAGGTTAAAACGAAATAGACAAGTGTTAAGCGTTAAGTGGGATAATACTGTTGAACAAACGGCTTCTGTTTGAGGTTGATAAAATAAGGTCATCCTTGTAACTTAGAGATATTTTATTATGTAGGTAGGAACTGTATGCATCGCTAAGGTTAATTTAAATTGGCTATGCTCAATTATGTAGACAAGCTAATGTCGAAGTAGTGTATGTGAAATCAACCTCACAACAAGATGTGTGTATATTACAATTATTAATGTCATATTTCAAGATGATTACTTAGATATTACAATATGGTTGGTTGAGCTGGAGTTCATTATTGAGCTTACACGTTAACATCACAGTCATCTGAAGAACAAACCCAAACCTTGTTGTTTTTATGAATTGCATTACCAAATTGGTATCAAATAAACAGCAAGCATTGGTAACACAACTTCCAAAGTTACAGTAAAATAAAAAGGACCCTGACTCGGACAATACACAATCCAACATGTTCAACAGAAGAGAATCAGTTATATTGTTTGTACACATGGTACTTTACATATATCTGTTTGTTTAAGGTGTCCAGGTGATGCAGACAGGCTGGACCAGAAAGGGAGAGACAGAACTGGACTCCTCACAGCAGTGAACTTCAGCACAGGTACAAATACTATTTTTTTCATACTGTACAAAGAATCAAGAAAGTATTGACTTTAATACACTGATATACATTCCATTAAACAATACTAGATCACCTACACACCAGTGAAGTTGAGGGTTTTTTCTGTGCAAAAAGTTACATTTAGATGTTAACAAGCAATATGATTTTGTCAGCTTTCTAATTTAATGTATAAGATATTTAACACATAGTGAGAACTGCTCCTATTTATCTCTCAATATTGTCTGTAAAAAATGTGGTAAAAGTTATTCTTTCAGTGAGACAACAGAGCAAGCTTCTACAGTTGCACTACGTTTTGATAACAGTTAAATATTATTTTTATAATAACATATATTTCAATGTTGATGAACTTCATACTTTTCATTCATAATCTGATTGTCTTTGTAGCTCACTGTTGAAATAAAAAAAAAACATTACAATTACAAAATAATTATATCTACAGCACCTAAACACACAAACACAGCGCCTTCATAAATAACACACTTGTTCTGCAATAATATGTTTTATGTTTCCTGTAATTTTTGTTAGGAAAGGACATGCCTGAAAGACACGACATTTTCTCCTTCTCTGAGGTTCAAGAAGACGTCCAAGAGGAAAATTAAAAGCTGATGCTATGAGATTTTAAGACCAGTACACTACTTTTATTTCAAAAACAGTCAGCTGATCGAATGCACCTATTTCCACATCTACACTCCATCAGCTGATTATTTCTATTTGCCTCGCTTTATGAGCTTTACATCACTTGTGCCTTGTACCGCAGAGTTTGCAACGTCACAAATAAACGGGGCCAATCTTCAGTCAGATTTAATCTAACATTTTCAGTAAAAATAATGGACAAAAGGAGTGCAAATACAAATACAATTTATTGAAATGTGAACCAAAAGTTAACCAAACATGTTTTAAATAAAAAGCACATATGGACAGAAGGTGTAAACCTATTAAATGTATAAGTAAACACATTTAGCCAAATAAAGTGACAGACTAGGCCTGTGCAGTTGGTATCAGCTTTGCCCAGCATGGGCTCCTCCATCAGGCCTGGACCTCCTCACAGAGGAAAGACCCTCAGTCCTCTCCAAACCAACAGACAGGACGTCCATCACACGGAGGTCTCTCCCTGAAGTCTCTGCAGCTTTCTGGACACCACGCTGTCTCAATCCGTCCACACTGAATATGAGAGGGGGAAAATGAAAATAACAAAGGCTTTAGACAATAAGAAACATAAAGTTGACTGTTGAGTTGCTCAGTTTTTTTAGATTGTCAATACTATTACTGTATAACTAATATATCAGGTTAAGAAGCACATTCAAATAAAGATTGGTCTTTAAATACATGTTGTCTTTTGAATTGTTTGTCTAAAGTCAAGGATCTAGAACTGGTACTTAGTTTTAATTACATTACATTACATTACATTACATTACATTACATTACATTGCATTTAGCTGACGCTTTTATCCAAAGCGACTTACAATAAGTGCATTCGACCAGGAAGATACAACCTTTAAGAAAACAGAATCATATAAGTACATCAGGTTTCATAGAGCCAAACATTTCAAGTGCTACTCAACTGGCATTTAGAAAGCCAGCCCTTTATTAGTATATAAGTGCTTTGTTAGTAATTCTATCGCTCGAAGTGGAGTCTAAAGAGATGAGTTTTCAGTTTGCGTCGGAAGATGTGTAAGCTATCTGCTGTCCTGATTTCAATGGGGAGCTCATTCCACCATTTTGGAGCCAGGATAGCAAACCCACGTGTTTTTGCTGACGGGAACTTGGGTCCCCCTCGCAGTGCGGGTGCAGCGAGCTGTTTGGCTGATGCAGAGCGGAGTGCACGTGCTGGGGTGTACGGTTTAACCATGTCCTGGATGTAGGAAGGGCCAGATCCATTCACAGCATGGTACGCAAGTACCAGTGTCTTGAAGTGGATTCTAGCAGTTACTGGAAGCCAGTGAAGGGAGCGGAGGAGCGGTGTGGTGTGGGAGAATTTGGGAAGGTTGAAGACCAGACGAGCCGCTGCATTCTGGATGAGCTGCAGAGGTCGGATGGCACATGCAGGTAGACCAGCCAGGAGGGAGTTGCAGTAGTCGAGGCGTGAGATGACGAGAGCCTGGACCAGAATCTGCGCTGATGTCTGGGTCAGCTGGGGACGTATCCTCCTGATGTTGTAAAGCGTGTATCTGCAGCAGCGGGTTGTAGCAGCGATGTTTGCAGTGAAGGACAATTTGTTATCTAGGACCACACCCAGATTCCTTGCAGTCTGAGTCGGGGAAACAACAGAGGTGCCGATGTTGATTGTTAGGTCAAGAGTGGGACAATCTTTTCCCGGAAGGAAGAGCAGTTCAGTCTTGTCAAGGTTGAGCTTGAGGTGATGAGCAGACATCCACCGAGAGATGTCTGCTAGGCAAGCAGAGATGCGTGCGACGACCTGGGTCTCTGAGCGGGGAAAGGACAGAATTAGTTGGGTGTCGTCAGCGTAGCAGTGGTATGAAAAACCATGCGGGCTAATGACAGACCCGAGCGAGTTTGTGTACAGGGAGAAGAGGAGGGGACCAAGAACCGAGCCCTGAGGGACCCCTGTAGTTAATTGACAAGGGTCGGACTCGGACCCTCTCCAAGTAACCCTGTAGGTGCGGTCGTTGAGGTATGAGGTGAGGAGGGAAAGTGCAGTGCCTGAAACACCAAGTTCTTGGAGAGTGCGAAGGAGGATCCGATGGTTCACTGTGTCGAATGCAGCAGACAGGTCCAGAAGGATGATGACAGAGGAGAGGGAGGCTGCTTTAGCAGTGTGCAGTTCATCAGAGACAGCAAGGAGAGCAGTTTCTGTTGAGTGACCTGCCTTGAAACCAGACTGGTGCGGATCCAGAAGGTTGTTCTGATGGAGATAACAGGAGAGTTGTTTAAAGACAGCGCGTTCAAGTGTTTTAGACAGGAACGGGAGGAGAGAGACGGGCCTGTAGTTAATAACATCAGACGGATTGAGAGTGGGTTTCTTAAGGAGAGGGTTTACTCTTGCCTCCTTGAGACTGTTTGGAAAGTGACCAGAAGTTAGAGAAGTGTTGATGAAATGGGTGAGAAATGGTAGAATATCAGGAGCGATAGTCTGAAGGAGGTTTGAGGGGATAGGGTCCAGAGAACAGGTGGTAGGACGGGCAGAGGTAACGAGGGTAAGAACCTCACTTGGAGAGAGAGGGGAGAAGGAGGTCAGTGTGTGGGTGAAGGGAGGGTCTGGTGACCCAGCGGTGAGTAAAGGTGAGTCAGAAAAGGAAGAGCGAATATCATCAACCTTTTTTTCAAAGTGGTTAACAAAGTCGCTTGACAGAAGGGAGGAGGGGGGAGGTGCTTTGGGAGGGTCCAAGAGGGTGGAGAAGATAGAAAATAGTTTTTTGGGATTGGAATAGGAAGATTGGATCTTATCTTGAAAGAAAGTGCTTTTTGCCTGAGAGATGGAAGCAGAGAAAGAGGAGAGGAGAGCCTGATAGGTTAGGAGGTCGTCATGGTGTTTGGATTTCCACCATTTCCGCTCTGCTGCCCGAAGGATGGTTCTATTAGCACGCAGTGCGTCATTTAGCCAGGGAGCAGGAGGGGACTGACGAGCCGGCCGAGATGTGAGAGGACAGAGAGAGTCCAGAGAGGATGAGAGAGTTGAGAGGAGAGTTTTTGCAGCAGTGTTTGGAGGCAGGAGTTGGAACGAGTCAGAGGAAGGGAGGGCTGAGAGCACCGATGAGGCAAAGGTAGAGGGGGAGAGGGAACGGAGGTTACGGCGGACAGGGGCAGAGTTAGAAGAGATTAGGTTGTTATGTTTGGAAAGGGGTAGAGAGAATGAAATGAAGAAGTGATCGGATGTGTGGAGCGGGTTTACAGAGAGGTTAGAAGTAGAGCAGTTCCTTGAGAATATGAGATCAAGGACATTGCCAGCTTTATGAGTTGGTGGGGATGGAGACAGTGAGAAAGCAAAGGTGGTTAACAGAGCTGTTAGTTCAGATATCTTCCCTGTCTGGAGGTTGAAATCTCCGAGAAGTACAGCGGGAGGGCCAGTTTCAGGGATGTGTGAGAGGAGATTATCTAATTCCTCCAAGAAGTCCCCCAAGGCGCCTGGTGGACGGTAGAGAACAACAATGGTTAATTGTATAGGATGGGTTACTGTGACGGCATGGAATTCAAAGGTAGAAGGAGTGAAATTAGGTAGCTTGAAGAGGGAAAAGCTCCATTTGGGAGAGAGCAGGAGACCAGTGCCACCTCCTCTGCCAGAGGGTCTGGGTGTATGGGAGAAGGAATATGCTGTGGAGAGAGCTGCTGGGGTGGATGTGTTGGATGGAGTGATCCAGGTCTCCGTGAGAGCAAGGAAATCCAGAGACTGCAGGGAAGCGTAGCCAGAGATGAAGTCAGCCTTAGGGACAGCTGACTGGCAGTTCCACAGGCCCCCTGAAACGAGATGTTGGATCTCAGTGGAGCATGTGGGATAGACGAGAGCAGGCCAGTGAAATCGATTAGGAGAAACACGGGGCCAGTGATAATTGCGAGAAGACACATGAACAGGAATGCAGAAAATACACATGATTATAGCATGAGGGGCTAGAGAACCCAAGAGAATTGAATAAAACTAAATAACACCAGCGATACTTGGCGCAATCAGAGTAGGATTTGCTTCCTCTTTGCCTCCCACGTGACTCCCACAGGACTCTTAATGTCTTTGTCAGTCTTCGTCTGGCTGACGCTGAAGCTGACGCTCCAGGAAAACGCAACCTAAGATGGATACCTGATTGCTCAGTTCTCACAGCTTTGGGGGCACGCCGCTGTAATTAGTTAACTATTTTCTGCTGATGGGCGACAGCAGAGTCTTCCTACCTCGTGGAATGCACACTTGAGGGGCGTGACTCACTGAGACCTGAGTTACAGCTGCTGGACTTTGAGCAGATCTGAGATTTTAAAATCTCTCAGAAATCGCCGTTTTAGCTACAATAACTACAGAACAATTATACAGAGTAGAATAAATGAAACAGAGAAGTCTATTTAAACAAGAATATAACTTACAGTGATTGCTGAGTCAGTATCGATAGTGTCCTCCCCGAGTCTGGATGCACACTCAGTTATTCTGATTTGAAATGCGCTATTTAAAATGTTTTTCGGCTGGGAAGCGTTTTGCACTTCACGCAATCAGCAGAGTCTTCCTACCTCGTGGAATGCACACTTGAGGGGCGTGACTCACTGAGACCTGAGTTACAGCTGCTGGACTTTGAGCAGATCTGAGATTTTAAAATCTCTCAGAAATCGCCGTTTTAGCTACAATAACTACAGAACAATTATACAGAGTAGAATAAATGAAACAGAGAAGTCTATTTAAACAAGAATATAACTTACAGTGATTGCTGAGTCAGTATCGATAGTGTCCTCCCCGAGTCTGGATGCACACTCAGTTATTCTGATTTGAAATGCGCTATTTAAAATATTTTTCGGCTGGGAAGCGTTTTGCACTTCACGCAATCAGCAGAGTCTTCCTACCTCGTGGAATGCACACTTGAGGGGCGTGACTCACTGAGACCTGAGTTACAGCTGCTGGACTTTGAGCAGATCTGAGATTTTAAAATCTCTCAGAAATCGCCGTTTTAGCTACAATAACTACAGAACAATTATACAGAGTAGAATAAATGAAACAGAGAAGTCTATTTAAACAAGAATATAACTTACAGTGATTGCTGAGTCAGTATCGATAGTGTCCTCCCCGAGTCTGGATGCACACTCAGTTATTCTGATTTGAAATGCGCTATTTAAAATGTTTTTCGGCTGGGAAGCGTTTTGCACTTCACGCAATCAGCAGAGTCTTCCTACCTCGTGGAATGCACACTTGAGGGGCGTGACTCACTGAGACCTGAGTTACAGCTGCTGGACTTTGAGCAGATCTGAGATTTTAAAATCTCTCAGAAATCGCCGTTTTAGCTACAATAACTACAGAACAATTATACAGAGTAGAATAAATGAAACAGAGAAGTCTATTTAAACAAGAATATAACTTACAGTGATTGCTGAGTCAGTATCGATAGTGTCCTCCCCGAGTCTGGATGCACACTCAGTTATTCTGATTTGAAATGCGCTATTTAAAATGTTTTTCAGCTGGGAAGCGTTTTGCACTTCACGCAATCAGCAGAGTCTTCCTACCTCGTGGAATGCACACTTGAGGGGCGTGACTCACTGAGACCTGAGTTAAAGCTGCTGGACTTTGAGCAGATCTGAGATTTTAAAATCTCTCAGAAATCGCCGTTTTAGCTACAATAACTACAGAACAATTATACAGAGTAGAATAAATGAAACAGAGAAGTCTATTTAAACAAGAATATAACTTACAGTGATTGCTGAGTCAGTATCGATAGTGTCCTCCCCGAGTCTGGATGCACACTCAGTTATTCTGATTTGAAATGCGCTATTTAAAATGTTTTTCGGCTGGGAAGCGTTTTGCACTTCACGCAATCAGCAGAGTCTTCCTACCTCGTGGAATGCACACTTGAGGGGCGTGACTCACTGAGACCTGAGTTACAGCTGCTGGACTTTGAGCAGATCTGAGATTTTAAAATCTCTCAGAAATCGCCGTTTTAGCTACAATAACTACAGAACAATTATACAGAGTAGAATAAATGAAACAGAGAAGTCTATTTAAACAAGAATATAACTTACAGTGATTGCTGAGTCAGTATCGATAGTGTCCTCCCCGAGTCTGGATGCACACTCAGTTATTCTGATTTGAAATGCGCTATTTAAAATGTTTTTCGGCTGGGAAGCGTTTTGCACTTCACGCAATCAGCAGAGTCTTCCTACCTCGTGGAATGCACACTTGAGGGGCGTGACTCACTGAGACCTGAGTTACAGCTGCTGGACTTTGAGCAGATCTGAGATTTTAAAATCTCTCAGAAATCGCCGTTTTAGCTACAATAACTACAGAACAATTATACAGAGTAGAATAAATGAAACAGAGAAGTCTATTTAAACAAGAATATAACTTACAGTGATTGCTGAGTCAGTATCGATAGTGTCCTCCCCGAGTCTGGATGCACACTCAGTTATTCTGATTTGAAATGCGCTATTTAAAATGTTTTTCGGCTGGGAAGCGTTTTGCACTTCACGCAATCAGCAGAGTCTTCCTACCTCGTGGAATGCACACTTGAGGGGCGTGACTCACTGAGACCTGAGTTACAGCTGCTGGACTTTGAGCAGATCTGAGATTTTAAAATCTCTCAGAAATCGCCGTTTTAGCTACAATAACTACAGAACAATTATACAGAGTAGAATAAATGAAACAGAGAAGTCTATTTAAACAAGAATATAACTTACAGTGATTGCTGAGTCAGTATCGATAGTGTCCTCCCCGAGTCTGGATGCACACTCAGTTATTCTGATTTGAAATGCGCTATTTAAAATGTTTTTCGGCTGGGAAGCGTTTTGCACTTCACGCAATCAGCAGAGTCTTCCTACCTCGTGGAATGCACACTTGAGGGGCGTGACTCACTGAGACCTGAGTTACAGCTGCTGGACTTTGAGCAGATCTGAGATTTTAAAATCTCTCAGAAATCGCCGTTTTAGCTACAATAACTACAGAACAATTATACAGAGTAGAATAAATGAAACAGAGAAGTCTATTTAAACAAGAATATAACTTACAGTGATTGCTGAGTCAGTATCGATAGTGTCCTCCCCGAGTCTGGATGCACACTCAGTTATTCTGATTTGAAATGCGCTATTTAAAATGTTTTTCAGCTGGGAAGCGTTTTGCACTTCACGCAATCAGCAGAGTCTTCCTACCTCGTGGAATGCACACTTGAGGGGCGTGACTCACTGAGACCTGAGTTACAGCTGCTGGACTTTGAGCAGATCTGAGATTTTAAAATCTCTCAGAAATCGCCGTTTTAGCTACAATAACTACAGAACAATTATACAGAGTAGAATAAATGAAACAGAGAAGTCTATTTAAACAAGAATATAACTTACAGTGATTGCTGAGTCAGTATCGATAGTGTCCTCCCCGAGTCTGGATGCACACTCAGTTATTCTGATTTGAAATGCGCTATTTAAAATGTTTTTCGGCTGGGAAGCGTTTTGCACTTCACGCAATCAGCAGAGTCTTCCTACCTCGTGGAATGCACACTTGAGGGGCGTGACTCACTGAGACCTGAGTTACAGCTGCTGGACTTTGAGCAGATCTGAGATTTTAAAATCTCTCAGAAATCGCCGTTTTAGCTACAATAACTACAGAACAATTATACAGAGTAGAATAAATGAAACAGAGAAGTCTATTTAAACAAGAATATAACTTACAGTGATTGCTGAGTCAGTATCGATAGTGTCCTCCCCGAGTCTGGATGCACACTCAGTTATTCTGATTTGAAATGCGCTATTTAAAATGTTTTTCGGCTGGGAAGCGTTTTGCACTTCACGCAATCAGCAGAGTCTTCCTACCTCGTGGAATGCACACTTGAGGGGCGTGACTCACTGAGACCTGAGTTACAGCTGCTGGACTTTGAGCAGATCTGAGATTTTAAAATCTCTCAGAAATCGCCGTTTTAGCTACAATAACTACAGAACAATTATACAGAGTAGAATAAATGAAACAGAGAAGTCTATTTAAACAAGAATATAACTTACAGTGATTGCTGAGTCAGTATCGATAGTGTCCTCCCCGAGTCTGGATGCACACTCAGTTATTCTGATTTGAAATGCGCTATTTAAAATGTTTTTCGGCTGGGAAGCGTTTTGCACTTCACGCAATCAGCAGAGTCTTCCTACCTCGTGGAATGCACACTTGAGGGGCGTGACTCACTGAGACCTGAGTTACAGCTGCTGGACTTTGAGCAGATCTGAGATTTTAAAATCTCTCAGAAATCGCCGTTTTAGCTACAATAACTACAGAACAATTATACAGAGTAGAATAAATGAAACAGAGAAGTCTATTTAAACAAGATTATAACTTACAGTGATTGCTGAGTCAGTATCGATAGTGTCCTCCCCGAGTCTGGATGCACACTCAGTTATTCTGATTTGAAATGCGCTATTTAAAATGTTTTTCAGCTGGGAAGCGTTTTGCACTTCACGCAATCAGCAGAGTCTTCCTACCTCGTGGAATGCACACTTGAGGGGCGTGACTCACTGAGACCTGAGTTACAGCTGCTGGACTTTGAGCAGATCTGAGATTTTAAAATCTCTCAGAAATCGCCGTTTTAGCTACAATAACTACAGAACAATTATACAGAGTAGAATAAATGAAACAGAGAAGTCTATTTAAACAAGAATATAACTTACAGTGATTGCTGAGTCAGTATCGATAGTGTCCTCCCCGAGTCTGGATGCACACTCAGTTATTCTGATTTGAAATGCGCTATTTAAAATGTTTTTCGGCTGGGAAGCGTTTTGCACTTCACGCAATCAGCAGAGTCTTCCTACCTCGTGGAATGCACACTTGAGGGGCGTGACTCACTGAGACCTGAGTTACAGCTGCTGGACTTTGAGCAGATCTGAGATTTTAAAATCTCTCAGAAATCGCCGTTTTAGCTACAATAACTACAGAACAATTATACAGAGTAGAATAAATGAAACAGAGAAGTCTATTTAAACAAGAATATAACTTACAGTGATTGCTGAGTCAGTATCGATAGTGTCCTCCCCGAGTCTGGATGCACACTCAGTTATTCTGATTTGAAATGCGCTATTTAAAATGTTTTTCGGCTGGGAAGCGTTTTGCACTTCACGCAATCAGCAGAGTCTTCCTACCTCGTGGAATGCACACTTGAGGGGCGTGACTCACTGAGACCTGAGTTACAGCTGCTGGACTTTGAGCAGATCTGAGATTTTAAAATCTCTCAGAAATCGCCGTTTTAGCTACAATAACTACAGAACAATTATACAGAGTAGAATAAATGAAACAGAGAAGTCTATTTAAACAAGAATATAACTTACAGTGATTGCTGAGTCAGTATCGATAGTGTCCTCCCCGAGTCTGGATGCACACTCAGTTATTCTGATTTGAAATGCGCTATTTAAAATGTTTTTCGGCTGGGAAGCGTTTTGCACTTCACGCAATCAGCAGAGTCTTCCTACCTCGTGGAATGCACACTTGAGGGGCGTGACTCACTGAGACCTGAGTTACAGCTGCTGGACTTTGAGCAGATCTGAGATTTTAAAATCTCTCAGAAATCGCCGTTTTAGCTACAATAACTACAGAACAATTATACAGAGTAGAATAAATGAAACAGAGAAGTCTATTTAAACAAGAATATAACTTACAGTGATTGCTGAGTCAGTATCGATAGTGTCCTCCCCGAGTCTGGATGCACACTCAGTTATTCTGATTTGAAATGCGCTATTTAAAATGTTTTTCAGCTGGGAAGCGTTTTGCACTTCACGCAATCAGCAGAGTCTTCCTACCTCGTGGAATGCACACTTGAGGGGCGTGACTCACTGAGACCTGAGTTACAGCTGCTGGACTTTGAGCAGATCTGAGATTTTAAAATCTCTCAGAAATCGCCGTTTTAGCTACAATAACTACAGAACAATTATACAGAGTAGAATAAATGAAACAGAGAAGTCTATTTAAACAAGAATATAACTTACAGTGATTGCTGAGTCAGTATCGATAGTGTCCTCCCCGAGTCTGGATGCACACTCAGTTATTCTGATTTGAAATGCGCTATTTAAAATGTTTTTCGGCTGGGAAGCGTTTTGCACTTCACGCAATCAGCAGAGTCTTCCTACCTCGTGGAATGCACACTTGAGGGGCGTGACTCACTGAGACCTGAGTTACAGCTGCTGGACTTTGAGCAGATCTGAGATTTTAAAATCTCTCAGAAATCGCCGTTTTAGCTACAATAACTACAGAACAATTATACAGAGTAGAATAAATGAAACAGAGAAGTCTATTTAAACAAGAATATAACTTACAGTGATTGCTGAGTCAGTATCGATAGTGTCCTCCCCGAGTCTGGATGCACACTCAGTTATTCTGATTTGAAATGCGCTATTTAAAATGTTTTTCGGCTGGGAAGCGTTTTGCACTTCACGCAATCAGCAGAGTCTTCCTACCTCGTGGAATGCACACTTGAGGGGCGTGACTCACTGAGACCTGAGTTACAGCTGCTGGACTTTGAGCAGATCTGAGATTTTAAAATCTCTCAGAAATCGCCGTTTTAGCTACAATAACTACAGAACAATTATACAGAGTAGAATAAATGAAACAGAGAAGTCTATTTAAACAAGAATATAACTTACAGTGATTGCTGAGTCAGTATCGATAGTGTCCTCCCCGAGTCTGGATGCACACTCAGTTATTCTGATTTGAAATGCGCTATTTAAAATGTTTTTCGGCTGGGAAGCGTTTTGCACTTCACGCAATCAGCAGAGTCTTCCTACCTCGTGGAATGCACACTTGAGGGGCGTGACTCACTGAGACCTGAGTTACAGCTGCTGGACTTTGAGCAGATCTGAGATTTTAAAATCTCTCAGAAATCGCCGTTTTAGCTACAATAACTACAGAACAATTATACAGAGTAGAATAAATGAAACAGAGAAGTCTATTTAAACAAGAATATAACTTACAGTGATTGCTGAGTCAGTATCGATAGTGTCCTCCCCGAGTCTGGATGCACACTCAGTTATTCTGATTTGAAATGCGCTATTTAAAATGTTTTTCGGCTGGGAAGCGTTTTGCACTTCACGCAATCAGCAGAGTCTTCCTACCTCGTGGAATGCACACTTGAGGGGCGTGACTCACTGAGACCTGAGTTACAGCTGCTGGACTTTGAGCAGATCTGAGATTTTAAAATCTCTCAGAAATCGCCGTTTTAGCTACAATAACTACAGTAATGATACAGTCTGGTTATTATGCTGTTTGGAGGAGGCCTCACAGCTAAGAGCAATAACTAGCTACCATCACATGTGCCTTAGCTTGACTTAAATCTATTAAACGTATAATTAAGTGATATCAAAATATAAATAACTAATGTCATGCAAACATATTAATATTTGCTTGATTCCAGTGTTGAATTTAGCCCAATTGCATACCAACGTTAAGGGATTTTAAGATTCTGAAGTATTATGCTAAAAACTCAATAACTTAGATTATTATTTATAGTTTTGCTGAATAGTTTCATGTCCGCTTACCTTAGAAACGTAAAATGCCACGGCAGTTTGCAGATGGGGAGCATGTTAGCTTAGCTTGGTAGCTTCAGCTAGCTCTGGAACTTTCAGCTCGGTGGCAGCAGGTCCCGCCTCGGCTCCGCCTCTTTGCCCTTATTTGGTGCAGGAAGTAGGCGGGAGTTGAACTCTGACGTCAGTGTGGAGCCGTTAGTGGCCGACTCCGCCTACTAAGGGCTTCTTGGCAACTCTTCAGAATCCTATGGGTGACGTCACAGACCCTTCGTCCATTTATATATACAGTCTATGGTGAATACACATACTATACAGAGATGCTGTATGAGAAACCAATGTGAGTTTGTAAAATTGCACAATATAAATCTATTTTAGTATACCTCAACAATGGAATTATGATCAGTAGAAATGGCCATGACATGGGACCTTTAAAACAAACGCTTTAACTTGTACAATTTTGAATCTGTATGTTTGAATATGGATCTTAAGTTGCCGTGACGTTGAAGTCGTGCGACCCTGCTGTACTCGGCTGTTCCATAGCATAACATTAGCTTCTGGCCATTAGATTTATTATTAAAAAATTAGGGTGGACGTGGATATTATCCGGCTGAACAAAACATGCATTTATCAAACAGCTTCGTATTCAAGAGACCTTATTTCGAGCTATTTTCCTAAATCCTACGGAGAAATCCCTTTGCCTGTTTGTCGAGCGCAGTTTATTTCCGGGTCGTCCTACAAAAATACGTCCTATGGGTGACGTCGCGGACCGTAAGTGATGTCATAGGCGATAATGCTCCAAGACTGGTTGCGACTCGCATTTAAAGCAAAGAAGAAGAAGAAGATCTCATAAAAGCAAGATAAGAAGAAGTAGAAGAGGAAGAAGAAGAAGATCTCATAACTTATTTATTCCCTCCAATAAATATAAGAGATTGCTCCAATAAATTCACTTTTACAAGATGCCTGTGTGCTTTGTACCAGGTTGTAATCACAAAAGTGATCATACCACTTCCTCGTTCTATCGCTTCCCGTCTGGTGAAAGGACCAGGACCAAACATATCAGGTAATATACATGTTTTGCATGAAACATAGTCAAGTTAGCTACCTAGCTAGTAGCGTGCACGTTAGTTAGCATTACATTACATTACTTAGCCTTGTCATTTGTATTAGCCATAACATGAAGTAAACCAAAATGTTAAACAGTAAGAGTAGTCATGATGGTAAATATTTTGTGAAACATTTGAAGAGTAGCCTATCGCCCCCTCCACCAGGTGCTAAGGGGGCGGGAGGTAGGCTCACGCCACATTAGCATCGGGGATCTTTTCTACTTCATGTTATCTGCACAAATGGATAACATTGAACATTAAAATATCAGGCAGTTCAGGGAGAGTCGAAGGAAGGCAGGCAGGTAGGCAGGCAGCTTTGCATGACATTCTTCTGGACGTGTTTCATTGTGATGATAGTGATAATCTGTTTGTTGGAAAGACAGTAGTTGAGTGATTACTGAGAGAAAATTATTGAAAGAGATCATTATTCAGTGTTGTTACTTTCAGGGGTTCCCAACCTTTTTCACCCAGGGCCCCCCCAAATGACTCCTGTTGGAATTTGCGACCCCCCAAAACTTTGAAACTTTAATTATCGCTGTTGCCGATCTGCCCCCCTGCCCGATCTGTACTGTGCATGTGCGAGATGGTCTGCCATACTGGACAACTCCGTACGGCAACCCAACTAGGACACTTGACACAGTGGCGTTTGGCAAAGCACAAAAAGAAAATGGATTTAACTTCTGTTTGGCAGTTATCATACTGAATAAATATTTACTGTGAATGTATGCAAAAATGTATGGAATATAGCTGTCTAACAGAAGTTAAATCTATGTCTCACTTATTCTGACAATGTACTTAACCCCAAATAAAAGAACCCAATAAAAAGAGTTGTTAAATAATAGTGAAGTCACGTTGTCATAACAATAACTCATCTCTCCCGGTTTTTTTGTGTTCTTTTTCTGCTTTGCCAAACGCCACTGTGTGAAGTGTCCTATTACAGTTGCCGTATGTAGTTGTCCAGTATGGCGGACCATCTCGCACATGCGCAGTACAGATAGGGCAGGGGGGCAGATCGGGTAGTGACAGCCGTGCCTGGTAACAGCGGTTACCCCCCCCTCCCCCCCCCCCACACACACACACACACACACACACACACACACACACACACACACACACACGGCAACAGCGGTAATTAAAGTTTAAAAGTCTCAAAAATGCTAAAACTACTGTCACAAACTGGATGAATGTGAAGTATTTAATTAAAGGAGAATGAAAGCGTAATTAAGGAGCACTATTGGAGTGACTTTGTTGGTTATTGGACTCAGGATTAATGAATTTGGATGCCCGCTGTATCAAGAAATTAAAGGACGGTGCAAGTGGAAATAATTCACAAAGGGATTCAACTGTTTAAAACACATGCTCAAAGTAAACCGGATTTTGGCGATGTGTTTATGTGGATTAAAAAATCGTAAATAATCTGCAAAATGGAGGAGACCGATCTGATCGGAGCAACTGTGACAAATAATCCAACTGAAACCGACACTTTACGCGCAGAAGAAACATTTATATTAAAGAAAAAATGATACATTTCTGTCTTTGTATGCTTTTATTAGCTACTAACTTGCAAATGTATGCATCATATTTATTTCAAATGTCAAAGAACAGGACACTTCAAAAGAATATACTATGTCTAATAAATAAATGGTAATATGGTTGCATAGGCCTGTATAAAACAAAAATGAAAAACTGGCATATTAAGCAGGTAAATCAAATGCTTGTTTGCCATGGAAAAGGTAGCAGAGAGAAGACGAGGTTCAAGTAGGTTCATTA
This sequence comes from Notothenia rossii, assembly GCF_949606895.1. Classification (NCBI taxonomy): domain Eukaryota; kingdom Metazoa; phylum Chordata; class Actinopteri; order Perciformes; family Nototheniidae; genus Notothenia; species Notothenia rossii. The sequence goes on along the minus strand of NC_136910.1, from coordinate 32,326,797 downwards.
ATGTGAACCTTGGGCTTGCACGCCCGCAGCCAGGGATGGAATGTCCGGTGTAATGTGAGTGACAGCCAGTCTAAAGTCGTTGTGAACGTCCAGTGTGTTGCGTGCTTTTGTTTTGATGGCAACAAGTGCGCTGAAGGCTGTTTCTGATAGATATGTCGTACTGAATGGGAGTATAATCCTGGTCGTGGCATGCAGTGTGATCTTTGGAGCGAGGCTTGGTCCTTTGAGAATCCAAAACTTTTAAAATCCTTTTTCCTGGAAGTATTTCTTTGACAGCGAGTCAGCTTGGATGTAGGTGAGCTCATCTTCGCAATCCAGGTATTCCACATCCTCAACTTTGGCAATAAAGGGATCTAAAACCCACAATTCCTTGGAGACATACTCGTCTATGTCAGCGAACCGTGATTTCATTTCCGTTTGCAGTGCGTTCATACGGCGGATGAACTCGCGACGTACAGACACAGGCACCGTTTCAGGATTGTTTTGGGATTGTTTCAGCAGTAGTGGAAACTGTTGCAGCTCCCCCCTCTCCATTTTCCCGACCCTGTACTCCAGTTTGCGCACAAATGCATCATTGGAGAATGTTGGACTCCACGCCTTGCAGACGCTTGTTTGTTTCATTGTAGAGACTGAAGATGTCGGCCAGGTATGCTGTTTTAATCCAGAATGACTCAGTCACTTGCTCTGACAGTGCGCGGTTACGAGTTTGTAGAAACTCTTCAATTTTTTCCTTCAGTTCTACAAAGCGTGCCAGCACTCGGCCGCGTGAGAGCCAGTGCACCTCGGTGTGCAGGAGGAGGGTTTGGTGCACTTCATCCTCGCACAAGTCTGCGAATAGACGCTTGTTGGGGTGGCAACCTTTGATGAAATTGACTATTTTAATAACAGTTGAGAGTGTTTCGCTGAGGTCTTCTGACAGTTTCAGGGCCTGGCGATGTATCACACAGTGAAATATTGTGCAGTGTGGGGCCTTTTCTTTCAAGCGACTGTTAAATCCCTTGTTTTCCCCCATCATAAAGACAGCTCCGTCTGTGCAACATGCAACTAAATTCTCATAGGAAAGCTTGTGGGATGAGAGGTAAGAATCCACTGCAGTAAAAATGTCCTCACCCCGGGTGGTATTGGTAAGGTTGACTGACATAAGAATGTCCTGCTTCAAATCTTCCCCATCGATATATTGCACATAAACGATCAGCACAGCCTCGTCTGCTACAGTTGTGGTTTCATCAAGTTGTATGGCAAATGGCCCCTTTCCAAGCTTTTCGAGCAGTTGCAGCTCGCAGTTACTTGCCATCTTCTCAATTCTATCTTTCACCGTATTGTTTGACAGTGGTACAATTTTTAGCTTCTCCGCGACCTGCGGGCCGCACAGTTTCTCAGCCATCTTAATGCAAGCTGGCTTAATGAGCTGCTCGCCAATGTTGTGCGGTTTCTTTGCCTTTGCTATTAAAAGTGCACATTCAAAAGAGGCCTCGCTGCCAGCCCTAACAAACGCTGTTCTAATATCCATTGGCTTGTTTGCCTTTGCACGGTGTTGTTTCTTTATGAAAAAGTCCCGATCACGCCCGACTGTTTCTGGGTGCATGGTCTGTTGGTGTCTCTTCATTTTGCTGGGTTTCATGCTTTCGTTGGCTAGCTTCTCTCTGCATATCACACACTCTGGGCGGGTTTTGTCCGTTCCCTCCATGAAACCGAAGTTAAGATAGCTCTCTAGGTAGGTCCTCATTTTCTTTTTGACTGCAGATCAGCTGTCATCTCCTTTACGTTTTTCAGACATTTTTAGACAAAAATATTCACCTTATGAAGTCGGTCGCTAGCTAGCAAGCGCAGCAAACTGTTATTATTATGAAAGCTGACACAGTAACGTCAATGTTGGCGCCAATCGGAGGAGTATCAGATTAATTTTTTGAATTTTAATTTTAGTTAATCAATTAATTTCTATATTTTATTGTAATGTAGACAAGGCTTTTAGCGCCAATCATGTATTGCGTTACAATATTTAAAAAAAATGATATGTAAAAAAAAAATGATATGTAAATTTTTTTTTAAATTCTAAATATGATATTAGGCCTCAAATCATCTGAGGTCTGGCGCCCCCCCTGCGATCTTTGGCGACCCCCCAAGGGGGTCGCGACCCCCAGGTTGGGAACCACTGCTTTAAAGTGTTGTTACTGACCTTTTTCTCTTTTATTTTCTTTACCTCACCTGTAACTGCTGAGACCCTGAGGAACATGCACACTGGACTGACCTGCTCTGGCAACCTGATTTCCACTGTACGTAATAGTATTTGGTTATGGTATATTATTTATATACATCAAAGGCACAATGCACCCCCCAGAGACACACATGTATTGAGTGTGATATTTTGCATTGGTCATGTGAAATCATCTTTACATACTAGAAAACTGTAGGAGCGGCAACTTGTTTTGAAATTGAATTTTTAATATCCGATAATAAAGTTGATCTGTTTTCTTTATTCTTCTCTCTTCCCAGCTCCATCCATCACCATTCTCTGTTCCTGCAGGTCCTGCTTGCTAATCAATGCTCATATTTTTTTACACAATTACAAATAAAGTCAATGTATTGTATGACATGAAGTTATGCTTCATTCTGAGTCAATAATAAATTCATTCTGCCTTCAACTGCAAAATTATTGTGGACTGCACTGACATCCATGTAGCTGCCCCCCAGTAAGATGAACCAAGCAAAGTTGACACTCATCATACAGCTGTGCTCTTAAGTTTACATGAACAATTTGTGAAATATTGGTAATAACAGGTTTAAATGATTATTAGTAATTAATTATATAATTTTCTCATTGTAGACGAGCAGACAGGGAGCCAGATGAGAAAAGCAGAATATGCAGCTGCCATATTCCACATGGAAAAGAGAAAGGGCCAAGTGTATTTGAGTGGACAAAAGAGAAAGGGAGCTTAGCTGTTAATCAGTACAGGGAACTGAAAACTACAAACTCCACAAACCCACTGAAAAACAGTCCGTAGAGATTTAAAGGCTTAGTTGTAGTTCAGTCCAACGTTTCATTTGGATTCATTTGACAACAGTCAACTATTTTCATAAAGAATATATTTTTTTTCAAAGTCAACTTTATTGTCAATCTTACTCAGTTTGTGTTTATAGACAGAGAGATCAAAAAGACGTTTCCAACAAACCCAAATACGAAAAATAAAATTATACAATTTACAGATATGTATACAAATATATATATCCTATATACACCATCATGTATAATGATGGTGTATGATGTAGAAGGAAGTGTGGTAGATAACAAGTAAATATAGAGTTACATACAGATCCATGTTACAGCAAAAGATGGAATAACTAAGAAGCACGCAGTATAATAATAATTACATGCAACAATTAAATAACTGCTCAGCATCTCCACCACAATCCCAATCTGCTGTGTCCTGTTTTCCTCCCCTCTGCATAACACCCCATCACACATACGAAACACAACGCAGAGTCCGAGGGTGTTAAGAGTATGTTTATTTAAATGTCCTCCTCTCTACTGGCCAACACAGGGAGCATATGCTGGGTGTAGAATCTTTCCAGGAGGAGGAGATTTCCATGCCATGCAGGGTCTTTGGGGATGGGGATGATGATCGCCTCCTTCGTGGTCCACATTAGCAGAGACTCAGGTCTGTGATGTGCAGCTGTTATATAATATACAATACATTTTTGAAAAACATTTGATCAACAAAAAAAAAGGATTTGGTCAGGATCTAGAGTCAGTGTGTAGTTTATTAATTAATCAATGCTCTCTACATTAGGAAAACACATACCAGTGTACCAGAGGGAGTCACACACAGCTGTGCCTAGATAACCAAACAAATTGACAAGATAACCAAAATCCTTGAATCTACACACAGCAAATAAACTCAAATGACACAACGAAATGTAAAAAGGAGATCACACATATAGTCGATATAAAACTGGCCGCTTCAATCTGAAGAGCAACTAAAACAAAACACGGGAGTGTATCTTGTTCTTGTGAACACTAATGTTATCCACAGCATATACAGAGACCACGAAGTTCTTAAGGAGAAAACTAGTTGCTAAAACAAAAACACGTTAGTGTACCTTGTTAGCTAATGTTAGCTAGCTGACATTAACGTTAAACATTGCACTCATATTACTCACTGAAACCTTGTAAAGCCGGTCCCGCATGCTGGCTCTTACAGAACCGACTAACCCATTTCGTGTGTGTACAGCTCTCAACATGCCCAGACTTGTAGTGATTTTCACCTCGTTTTATACTTTTTTCGTCTCATTCTGAAAGAAACAGGTGAAATTTACTAACGTGACAGCCATCTTTGTGATGGTGACGCGTTTTGTGCGAGACCAGAGACCTCTAGTTCACTGAGCGGTTTCACACAAAAAAATGTGTAACTTCACAGTTTTACGACACATTTTTATTTTTTTGACTTGCAAAATGTTCTTTTAATTTGACAAACATCATATGTGTCATTCGTGGCACAATTCAAACGGGATCGAAAGATGACTTTTCTCTCTCCATTGACTTCAATGTATAATTTTCCGCTTCCGGGTCAGAAGCATAGACTGTATATATAAATGGACGTAGGGTCCGTGACGTCACCCATAGGATTCTGAAGAGTTGCCAAGAAGCCCTTAGTAGGCGGAGTCGGCCACTAACGGCTCTAAAGTGACGTCAGATTTCAACTTCCGCCTGCTCCAGCCTGCTCCAAATAAGGGGCAAAGAGGCGGAGCCGAGGCGGGACCTGCTGCCACCGAGCTGAAAGTTCCAGAGCTAGCTGAAGCTACCAAGCTAAGCTAACATGCTCCCCATCGGCACACTGCCGTGGTATTTTACGTTTCTAAGGTGAGCGGACATTAAACTATTCAGCAAAACTATAAATAATAATCTAAGTTATCGAGATTTTAGCATAATACTTCAGAATCTTAAAATCCCTTAACGTTGTTGGGGCAGAATCTCTGCTCCGCGCCGTTCCTATATGAGCGAGTTCTCAAAGAAGGAAAAATTCAAAGCAGCCAGGATAAGGGTTAAACAATAATCTGCTTTAATGGCAAAATCATACAAATACTTCACCTAATCACGAAGCACTCTGCAGAGTCCCCCTGGGTCAGGTTCTACCACCGTGTGAGACACGTCTCAGGAACGGCAAGTCAAAAACAAGAGCGCCGATCTTCAAAATGATCACAACATTTATACACAGAGTTCACTTCTGAGCGAGCTAGACAGTGAGTTGGCAGTGTTCCATTGGTCGGTTTCCCTTCTGGGCGGGATCCTAGGTAGTAAGTCAGTTTGTTGATTCCATCTGTTGCTTCACAGTGTATGTGTGTGTGTGTGTGTGTGTTTCTGTCCCTCTGCCCTCAGGCAGATCCCCCAATCAATGATTCGGAGTCATGACAGAGGACTCTTTGACAGGACACATACTCATTCCCCCTAAACATCTTCAACACACAAACATCGTATCATGTATCTTATCACACAACAGTCACCTGTTTTTCTCTATGAAAGCCATATTTGTAAATATCCAAACGCCATCGTCCCATGACAGTCCCCGCATCAGTCAACCAACATAAGTTAATTGTTCTTGTGGCTTAATGGCTTCCCTGAACTTCCCTTCACCCCAAAGTCAGCTTACTAGGAATGAATACATTTTATTGATAAGCTCAAAAGGACGTTTATCTTGTTTACTGCTGGGTGACCCAAGTCTCAAGGCCTGCAGGATGTGTAGGAGATAAATCATTAATTCTACAAGACTTTAACTGTCTTATATCTGAAAATGTATCTGGGAATTCCCCTGTTCATTGCAAGGACTATTGATAATTGACAGAGAAACCCTAGGGGCCTCTTCTTGGTATCTGCTAGGCAGAAGTCACTCAATGCAGAAATCACAAGTTTAACACACATTCTATATATGAGGTGACATTAAAATGAATATACCAGATTGAACTTTCCTGCCATAACACGTTACTTTAATCCTTCAAATAATTCAAATAATACTTCAACGTTTGTATGCAATTGTGCTAAATTCAACATTGGAATCAAGCAAATATTAATATGTTTGCATGACATTAGTTATTTATATTTTGATATCACTTAATTATATGTTTAATACATTTAAGTCAAGCTAAGGTACATGTGATGGAAGCTAGTTATTGCTCTTACCTGTGAGGCCTCCTCCAAACAGCATAATAACCAGACTGTATCATTAAAACTAAGTACCAGTTCTAGATCCTTGACTTTAGACAAACAATTCAAAAGACAACATGTATTTAAAGACCAATCTTTATTTGAATGTGCCTCTTACCCTGATATATTAGTTATACAGTAATAGTATTGACAATCTAAAAACACTGAGCAACTCAACAGTCACCTTTATGTTTCTTATTGTCTAAAGCATTTGTTATTTTCATTTTCCCCCTCTCATATTCAGTGTGGACGGATTGAGACAGCGTGGTGTCCAGAAAGCTGCAGAGACTTCAGGGAGAAACCTCCGTGTGATGGACGTCCTGTCTGTTGGTTTGGAGAGGACTGAGGGTCTTTCCTCTGCGAGGGGGACTGGGGGGACTGGGGGGAGGGACTGATGGAGGAGCCCATGCTGGGCAAAGCTGATACCAACTGCACGGGCCTAATCTGTCACTTTATTTGACTAAATGTGTTTACTTATACATTTAATAGGTTTACACCTTCTGTCCATATGTGCGTTTAATTTAAAACATTTGATTAACTTTTGGTTCACATTTCAATAAATTGTATTTGTATTTGCACTCCTTTTGTCCATTATTCTTACTATTAGATTACACATTCACATCTGAGGCACAAGTGATGTGAAGCTCATAAAGCAAGGCAAATAGAAATAATCAGCTGATGGAGTGTAGATGTGGAAATAGGTGCATTCGATCAGCTGACTGTTTTTACAATAAAAGTAGTGTAGTGGTCTTAAAATCTCATAGCATCAGCTTTTAATTTTCCTCTTGGATGTTCTTCTTGACCCTCAGAGAAAGAGAAAATGTCGTGTCTTTCAGGCATGTCCTTTCCTAACAAAAATTACAGGAAACATAAAACATATTATTGCAGAACAAGTGTGTTATTTATGAAAGCGGTGTTTTTGTGTGTTTAGCTGCTGTAGATATAATTATTTTGTAATTGTAATGTTTTTTTTTTATTTCAACAGTGAGCTACAAAGACAATATATGTTATTATCTAAATAATATTGAACTGTTATCAAAACGTAGTGCAACTGTAGAAGCTTTCTCTGTTGTCTCACTGAAAGAATAACTTTTACCACGTTTTTTACAGACAATATTGAGAGATAAATAGTAGCAGTTCTCACTATGTGTTAAATATCTTTGCCTTTAATACATTAAATTAGAAAGCTGACAAAATCATATTGCTTGTTAACATCTAAATGTAACTTTTTGCACAGAAAAAACCCTCAACTTCACTGGTGTGTAGGTGATCTAGTATTGTTTAATGGAATGTATATCAGTGTATTAAAGTCAATACTTTCTTGATTCTTTGTACAGTATGAAAAAAATAGTATTTGTACCTGTGCTGAAGTTCACTGCTGTGAGGAGTCCAGTTCTGTCTCTCACTCTCTGGTCCAGCCTGTCTGCATCACCTGGACACCTTAAACAAACAGATATATATGTAAAGTACCATGTGTAGAAACAATATAACTGATTCTCTTCTGTTGAACATGTTGGATTGTGTATTGTCCGAGTCAGGGTCCTTTTTATTTTACTGTAACTTTGGAAGTAGTGTTACCAATGCTTGTTGTTTATTTGATACCAATTTGGTAATGCAATTCATAAAAACAACAAGGTTTGGGTTTGTTCTTCAGCTCGATAATGAACTCCAGCTCAACCAACCATATTGTAATATCTAAGTAATCATCTTGAAATATGACCTTAATAATTGTAATATACACACATCTTATTGCGAGGTTGATTTCACATACACTCCTTCGACATTAGCTTGTCTACATACTTGAGCATAGCCAATTTAAATTAACCTTAGCGATGCATACAGTTCCTACCTAAATAATAATCATCTCTAAGTTACAAGGATGACCTTATTTTATCAACCTCAAACAGAAGCTGTTTGTTGTACAGTATTATCCCACTTAACACTTCTCTATTTCATTTTAACCTTTATAAATATATTCTATGATTTTAACTTGGAGGCTACTATTAGCATCGTTAGCACCGATGTCGCTACCACTCGCTTACACGCTAACCCAAGCCGTAACATTAATTACGTAGCTGATTAAAATCATTAACACATAAATAAGTACTCGAATTTCACTTACCGCAAAACCGCATTCATGCACCGTCTGTTTCAACCGCAGAGCGAGTCACAATAGTCCGATATATAAGCATGAAGAACAAACAAACACGGCCGGGGGCAAGTTGTGTTCCATGGATGAGCTGAACAGGCAAAGTGCCTGTAGCTTCACGGAGCAGCTAGCAGAGAGACAAGAAGCTAACAGCAGCAGTCACTTCACAGAGCCGTCACTCAATGTGACCACGCCCTAATTTATGCAAAAACTTTAAGACCTAATATAAATAAAAGGGTCGTGTTAGAAAACAATTCACTCACAGATCCATAATCATGAAGGTGGAATCTAACTATATTCATAAAAATATTTATTGAATCCACCGAAACATGTGTTTTTCTGCTGTAAAGTTGGGCATTTTAACATTGGGGTCTGTGGAAATTGCTCCTTTCTGCAGTCAGTCCCTATCGGCCAATATATGAACTGCAGTGTGTGCCACTTCCGTATTGGCGTCCCGGCTCTTGCACAGAGTTTGCCGCTTGGTTGGAAGTAGATGGGCGGGAGTTCGCCTCTCTATAGCAGCACCGTTTGTCCAGCGGCTTAACGGTATACCGATACCGTCCAATCAGGTACCGGTATTGACTTAGTACCGGTTCTCGACCCATCCCTAGTCATAACCAAGCCCGGCTTAACCTGCCATCAGGCCCTGGGGCTGATAGTTTTTGTAGGCCCCCTATTTAAACAACAAATCAAAGTCATTTATAGCCTCGGCAGGCTCTGTGATCGCACTTCTCCACTCTACTCTACACGCGCCTGGTCCTCTCCTCCATATGAGTGACGTATCGGGCCTCCCTCATGTATTTGTCCGGTTGCCGTTGGCTCCCCTCCACGTAGCAAGTCCTCGTCGTCCTCTCCATCTCCTCCAACAGATAATGTCCCTCCTGTCTGTTTTTCCTTTCCCGCTACTCCATCGCTATCAGAACCAGACGGCCTACTTGTCTCCGAGGCCCCGCGGCCGGCACCGCTACCGCTCGGTACAGAACTCATCTGTCCTTCCTCCTCATCCTGGCCTACAGGTTTAAAATAGCCTGTAAGCTTCGGCATTTTTTGTAACAGCTGCTTGTCTCGAAACTCCTTTTCCCTCAACAATTTTCTTTTCCGAGCGCCACTCAAACTTTTTCTTCACTCAATCACTCACAATTTGAATAAGTCACATGTGAAACATATTCTCATACTGACGTGTGTGTGTTTGTGTATATTTGCGTTTGTGTGTATTGTGTTTGTTTCCCGGGGAAAACCCTCACGAGAAACACCGGCTGTTGTTATGCCTGCTGTGACGTTAAGTTACTCCGTTCTCCGCTTGTAATTATGCCGTTACAAACTTCAAAGTTGTATTTATCATCTGAGTTTGCCGAAACAAGTTTAATATTCTGAAAGCCAAGACTTTGTTTTTTTTAAATCAGATGAAGACAAACTGTAACGGACCTTGCTGTGTTATCTATGATTACTATACACCTTACATTCATAATTTCAGTGGAGGGAGGGGGGGCGGCGCTGTGGAACAGCAGAGTGGCGAGGGAGAGCTGTCGTCTTCCCTTTACAAACTTCAAAAATGTATTTATCGTGTGATTTTGGAAATGAAAGTTTCATATTCTGAAAGCCAAGACTTTGTTTATTTAACATTTTTTTTGAAAACACCCGAAATAAAAAAAAAAAAAATTTGATTTCTTTTTTTTTTTTTTTTAATTGGCTCATGATAGGCCCCCGATCTCCGTAGGCCCCTGGGCTTCAGCCCAGGTCAGCCCGTGCATTAAGGCGGCCCTGGTCATAACAATTAACAGTTTTAAAGTTTCTCTTTCTTTCCCTCTTATGTTGCAGTCCCTCACTCGCTTTTTTTTAATCCAGTGGGAAAATTGAGCTCAAGCTTGTCCTGCCAGGAGTTTGTAAATCTGGGCAGAAATGGTGTCAGAGCCAGCGCCGTATAGACTGAGAGTTACGTCATCTCCGTTCACTCCAATGGACCACTTTTTTACAGCAATGGCGGATCGTGGAGCCTCTCAATCGTTCCCCGGAAGTTAGCGCCAAGGCTAGCAGAGCTGTAGAGTTGCAGCATAATAGACCGTTCGTGATGGACTTTTAAAGGTAAGAAGAAGTTTAAAGATGTATATTGCGGATATTATCAGTACATCTGATTCAAATCAACATGTGTATTAAAGGATGTCAGTGGATTATCCCTAAATTAGTAGATTTAGGGAACGTTTACAGATAACAGATAAAGCTAGGATAACGGATCAAGTTAGCAACACACGTTGAACAGCCTTTTAATAGTAAATTCCGTTCTCTTAATGTCATTTCGTCCAACGTTGTTGAATTAAGAAGAGGGGCTTCTAAACGGGATTGTATGCGGGGGTGGAGGGAGTTAAATATTAGATAAATATAACTTTGGTGCGTGTAAGAGTTACGGCCCGTCTACACTACAGGCATCAAAAAATGCTTTCAACGCTTCGCCCATTCACTTGAATGGGGTGACGTAGAAGATTTTGAATCTTTGCCGAACTGCATTGTGGGGAGCATGGCATGGCTTTGCAAGCATCACGAGCATCTATCGGCATCAAAAGTTGAACAATGTTCAACTTTTGAGGCTCGATGCTTGCCAATCAAATCCAGTTTATGCAAATCCCGCCAGTGCAAGCGCAGCCAATCAAACCGCGTGCAAGCTGGGAGAGCCAGACCGCAGTTCATTTCCTCATATTCTAAACGAGATATTACGGTAGCAAATCACCCGGTTCTTTACGACCAGAACTATTTACTGGGATACAAACCGGAGGAACCAGGCATGGAGGGAGGTGGCAGAGACAGTGGGGGAAACTGGTAGGTTTTTCGCCTGTTTAAAGAGTTTATATCCAGTTTACTTCGTTTTAACATTGCTATTGCTTTGTATGTCGGGGGCGGGAGATTCATGTGATTGGTTGTTGGTCGCGTTGCTCGCAAAATATCGCCAAGCTTCAGACACGCCCAGCTTCAAGATTTTTTGATGCCTGTTGTGTAGACGTACCGTTAGTGTTTTTAGCAGAGCCATATTGTGTCCTTGTGATTATGTTGATTATTACCTGTCTGTATAATGTTGCAGCTCAGCTGATTTTGGATTGATGGCAAAGGGAGAGGGACTTAAGTGAGAGTGAAAACACAAGGTAAGTTTAATACTACTGTTTTATATAAGTAAGCATACTAAACATGTATTCTATCACTGTATTATATAAGTAATCTTGTTAGTAACCTACTGTATAGCAGGTGGAGGGGCAGTGATGTTACAGGTGGAGGAGCAAAACTGCAAGACTGCAAACTCACAAGACAGAGAAATCAAAGTTTGTTCTCCAGAGAAGAGGTTGATTTCACTTCATTTATTTCATATTTTCTAAAGATGTGGAAATGGCAAAAAAAAAAACGTGAGAGCTGTAACCAAGACAACTGTAACAACATGAGTAGAGAGCCACCAAGGTTTTTCAAGTCCCTCTCTTACTCCATTTTGCCAACCCAAACTTCCAGGTACATGACGGGACACCTTGCTTGTTTTTGTTGTTTGCGCTCCTCTGGCTGGGTGCTGGCAGGTGGAGGGGCAGTGATGTTAGCTGTTACACACCAGGCTCAAACTTAACACATTGCATCCTTCTTTGCAGTGTCCTTATTCCTGGAAGGGGAATCTGCAATTCCTGCAGAGTTTTGTAACCCGTTGGTCCGCACGCAAAGCGAATTTTTAAAGCCTTCTTAATTGTCTCATTGCTCCATTTCATCCCCTTTCTGGTGAGTCTGCCTAATGCCTTAAGTTGGTCTTTTGAAAACGTTTTCTTATATTTGTTGTCCCTAATTTTCATTGTTTTTGTTGAGAGCTGCATTTTCCTTCCTGATTTTTCTTAGTGCAGACTTTGCTTTTTTGGTGATTCCTTCTTGGCTCTTTAATTTTTCTCTTAATTTTTTTTAATAGATCTGTTTGACTGGCTGCTGGTTCCTTCGTATGCTGACTGGCTGCTGGTTCCCTTGTATGCTGACTGGCTGCTGGTTCCCTCGTATGCTGACTGGCTGCTGGTTCCCTCGTATGCTGACTGGCTGCTGGTTCCCTCGTATGCTGACTGGCTGCTGGTTCCCTCGTATGCTGACTGGCTGCTGTTTCCCTTGTATGCTGACTGGCTGCTGGTTCCCTTGTATGCTGACTGGCTGCTGGTTCCCTCGTATGCTGACTGGCTGCTGGTTCCCTCGTATGCTGACTGGCTGCTGGTTCCCTCGTATGCTGACTGGCTGCTGGTTCCCTTGTATGCTGACTGGCTGCTGGTTCCCTTGTATGCTGACTGGCTGCTGGTTCCCTCGTATGCTGACTGGCTGCTGGCTGAGTGGGTGATGTCCACCCTCCCTGTCTCTCCACACTAGCCATGTCCTCTCTTTCTTCACCCTCACTTTCCTTTCTCTCAGTCTCCTCATCCCTTCTTCCCTCAATCTTTGAGACTAATGTAAGTAGAAGACATGGCACTGTAGATTTTCGAACATTTAAAATATTATACCACTTAAAAATAAGAAATATGACTTTTGTTACTAAGAGTTCATACTTATTATACCTGTGTCACCTTTCACACTATAGCTGTGATCATGAGCTATGGGCTTTGTAGATACAGGTCCCGGGGTGAATCGTGGTGCAGGGGCCCTTCTCTTTTTGACCAAAGGGCGATGCACGAAGATGGTGGGTACAGCCTCTGCTCTCAGCCTAGTCTTGCCCTTTTTTGTCTTAACAAACTGGTCTGCATCAAAATGTGCCTGCGGAGTGACTTGAGGTTACTTCACACACAGAACAACTCAGTTTTGTCTGCCCACATACATATTCCATAGTGGTTGAATACACGGTATTAGGAAACACTTTAAACTTACTGGACATGTTATACTCATTACATACTGTATATAAAATATGACCAAGAATGTGAGACAACTTTATAGAAATTCATATCACATCTGTTACTGATGCCATTTGTCATACTTTGTTAAACTCACAAATAATAAAGTTCCATAACTTCAGTTGGGAACAAAGACCACACCTTATCTCCCCAAGGCAATTTCCCATCCAATAGGTGTGCTATATAGGTGTGTATAACCCTTTCTCCTGTCTGTTACTCCCTCTTTCAGCACAAGAACAAGAGGGGGATTCAATGGAGCCTGAATACCTGCATTGAGACCCTCACCCTGCACCCTGAGTCTCAACTCTGTGTTTTTCAAGCCTTTCCCTGTTTTTTTGTATTAAACAAAACATTAAGCTTTCCCAATGGTGTGGTTTTTCGTTTTGTGAAAAAGTGCAAATGCAGTGTTTGTATATAATAACCTCACATATTTTTTTGCTGTTGGTCGTGAAATTGCTCCTGTTGACTTGAGCCAGCCATTTTTTCCTGCGCTCTGTGTCAGTGGGGAAGCCGTACATTCGTACTCCTTTCTCTGAGCGATTTGAGCATCCCCAGGCAGCACAGCAAACCATGGTGGCGACTAGGAGGCAGCACAGCAAACCAGGACAACACGGAGGAAAAGGCACAGACAAACTGCATGATATGCTATTCAATGTTTATTGAATTCCATGTATTTGCAATGGATGTTCCTAAAACAACACATTTAACATCATCATCATCATGCTGCTGCTGCTGCTGCTGCTGCTGCTGCTGCTGCTAGTCCTTTGATAGTCACCTGTCGGTCTCCTGTCCTTTCTGAAAGCCATAAAGATGACATTAGTCATTTAGATAACTTGTGTCCTCAATTACCATGGGATTACTGAAACTACCATGAATTTAAGAAAATGGTAGAAATTAATCTAATCTGAATTTTGAAGCATTCCTTTAGATCCCCTCCCTCACTACCATACAAGTTTAAGAAGATAATATTGGTTTTAAAGAATTCAAAGCTATAAACAGCAACAGGCTCTTTAACCAAGGCACTGTTAGCCTAACATGTAAACTAGTTGTTCACACTAATCCTAATATTATCACTTAATATTAGCAAATTCTATTTTATTTTTTAAAACATATTGATGTAAATACATACACATATGGATTTGTTGTATAAATATTGCAAATCAAAACCTTTATTCACTAATAATTACCAAAAATCGTAGTTCTATCTCCTGTTATCAATGCATTCACATTGCCCGACATGAACTTCCGGGGAACGATCCTCGTCTGCATGAACCACGTGACGATAACCGTTTTTGGACTTCCGCTGTCGTAACTCTTCTATCTATATGGCGCTGGTCAGGGCCATTCTCATACACACATGCAGGTGCTCATTGGTTAGCCTCGGTTAGCCTGTCCTGGAACGATATTCAGTTTTAATTTTGATCCTGGTGGACTGATCATATCGGGCTCTGAGAGTGCTTATTTTTTGTGACCTCAGTTCTGACTAGAGAGGGAATGTTTGGTGAAACACTTGTGTTTTGTCTCATAGTGGCGTTTTGGCACTTTTAATGAGCGCCACGGTCTCTGAACAAATGAGACACACTGGCTGGGCAGGATGAACATGAATGAGTCCGTCCACTCAGGGTTAAAAGCTCTGTTCTCACTGTCCACTTTCCTGTTCTTGGAGAGCGCCATGTGTAATTATTTGTCTCTCCCTGTCTGCCGCTAACACGCCTGTTCACTCTCCTCTCCGCTTCTCTCCCTGTATCGCTAATTATTATCTTCACTCACTTTCCTCTCCGCTTCTCTCTGCCGCGCTCTCGTCTCTTCTTCTGTGTTTCTCTCCCTGTATCGCTCACTCGTCTCTTTCGCCCCCTTTCGGCGGCGTTTAAAATAGATATCGCCCCGTCAAAATTGAAATCCCCTATTAATGTATTGATTATAGGTCCGGGTCCGTATAGGTCGGCGTCCGGATCCGGACCGCCTGTTGCTGACCCCTGCCCTACAGGGTGTACTTTGACTCTGCAGATCATTTACATGGATAAAAACCTTCATAACACACAAGGGGACGGGTAATAACCGGAAAAGCATGACATGGGACCTTTAACAGTTTGCAAGAGCGCAGGTACTTTCAAGCAGAAGAAGGGCAAACAAACTGAGAGGAGTGTTTACGTGTTCGGCGTAATGACGTACAACTTCCTCGACAACTTCTGTAGTCCTATTCAGCCACTTTTTAACAACCATCGTTTTTCAGACACGTAAACCCTTCAACAATCACCAGAGGGGTCGTAGAACAAAACGTGATCTGTCTCTTAAATTTGTGTCAACCACAGACTTTACTTCAAGCTATTTCCCAAAATCCTATGGCGAAATCCCATTGACTCTGAGACGAGGGAACCGGTAGTGGTAAAATGCTAACTTATTTCCGGGTTTTAGGACTTGTCACTGCACCACTCTATTGTGTAAAGACTAGTATTCAATTCAGAAAGTGATTTTGAGTGATTAGGTCACATGACCTGGAAATTATTGAAGCAATATGCTAATTTCCCCATAATTTTTTTTATATAAAATATGTAAAGTATTAAATTGCGACAAAAAGAGGTGGGTCCTGCAGCACGTGTAGTTATTTGGTCCAGCATTGATTTTGAGTGATTAGGTCACATGACCTGGAAGTTATTGAATAAATATGCTAATTGTTGCATCCAAATATTAATTAAAAACTATTTAGAGAGTGAAAATGCAATAAAGAGGCGTGTCCTATGCAGCCAGTGTAGTTATTTGATGCATAGCTTATTTTTGAGTGATTCGGTCACATGACCTGGAAGTTATTGAAGAAATAAGCACATTTTTCCATAAAAATATTAATATAAAAATATTTAGAGAATTACAATGCAATAAAAAGAGGTGTGTCCTATGCAGCCAGTGTAGTTATTTTATCCAGCACTGATTTTGAGTCATTAGGTCACATGTATGCTCTAGAGTGGATTTGCTTGACATTCACACAATCGGGAAGCTGTCGATTATCCTGTTTTTCAGGTCTCAGGCTCGAAAATGACATTTCCAGAACAAATGACCATAACTACACTTCTAAAAGGGGAAAATTAATAATCTTTGTTCTCAAAGTAATGATAAACCTGTGAGTTGGATGTAGAAAAGTCAGAATCAATATAGATGTTTTTTATTTTAAAGAAAATTCAGATTGAACATAGTAAAAAACTGTAAATTATAGTGTCCGTCCAATTTTTTTTTACTTATAGTGAAAACTACCCTTGGATGATGGTATGGTAGACTAAAAGCTTTAGGAATCCAAAGTACAACATATAATAAGTATCCTGTATCAAGATTGATACAAAACAAGTGACATTTGACCTTTTTAGAGAGGTTTGGTAAAAGAAACTCCACCTCTGGGGTGATTAGGGTGGAAATGGAAGTTTTTGCCGTTTCTCTGGAACCCATTGGTTATGGATTATCAGAAATCATTTCAAAGTGACACAGACACATTGGATTAACCTATGGATTAACCTTCAGCAGCGTTTTTATCGTTTTAATGCCATTGAAGACAACTTTTGGTAGCTACTTTAGCTTGATAGCTAGCCATGGCTCTTTCCTCACCCTCGGGTGCTATTTCCTGCTCTAACTGTCTCATGTTTGGTTACTTCCCTACCTCCTTTACTGGTACCGATACATGTGTTAAATGTAGTATAGTTGTTAGGTTGGAGGCGGGAATCATAGCCATAGAAGCCCGGCTCCGCATCTTAGAAAATAACTCAGCTGCAGTAAAGCCCATGTTAGCCGGTGCGGACCGGCAAAAGGTAGCTCCTCTTAGCCGTCCCCCGGCAACTCCCGAGCAGCAGCGAGATTGGGTGACTGTTCAGAAGGGGCATAACGCGAAACCCGCAGGTCCCCACCAACCCGTTCACGTATCTAACAGATATTCCCCACTCAGCGAGACACCCGCTGAGAAGCCAACTCTGGTTATTGGTAGCTCTATTTTGAGACACGTGAATTTAGAAACCGAAGCATACACAGTCACATGCATTCCGGGGGCCAGAGCGGGCGACGTTGAGGCGCATCTTAAACAGCTGGCTAAAAATAAACGTAAATACAGTAGGATTGTTATTTACGTCGGTGGTAATGATGTTCGTTTACGCCAATCAGAATACACCAAACTTAATGTGGCGTCGGAGTGTAGTTATGCTAAAACAATGTCGGACACCTTAATCTTCTCTGGTCCCCTCCCCAATCTGATCAATGATGACATGTATAGCCGCATGTCATCATTTCAGCGCTGGTTGTCCTGGTGGTGCCCAGCAAACAATGTGGGCTTCGTAAATAATTGGACAGCCTTTTGGGGAAAACCTGGTCGGATTAAGAGAGACGGCATTCATCCTACTTTGGAAGGTGCACATCTCATTTCGGCAAACATTTCAGGGCTTTGTGGACTTAATCCATGACAAACTGGAGTTGAGACTAGGAGGCAGAGTCGCAGTCTTACACGCTTCTCTGTGCTCTCTGCTAGGCAGTCATCCATAGGAATCCCGAACCCAATAAAATACCCAATATTAACGGTGTGTGTGTCTGCCCAAGGACAATTTAAGGTAAAACCTAATAGAGGTGTCATACATAATAACCTAATAAAAGTAAATGTAACAACTACTACAGTGCAACAAAACAGGAAGATTAAATGTGGTCTCTTAAACATAAGATCTCTAGCATCTAAAGCAATATTGGTAATTTGGTAAAGCCTCGTTTTTAGTCTTCCGCATCCAACCTGGAAAACTTTGCAGCCAATCTTATTTGTTACAGTGTACCGTGCACCAGGTCCTTATTCAGAATTCTTATCAGAATTCTCTGAGTTTTTATGAACTTTGGTACTTAAAACAGATAAAGTAATTATCGTAGGTGACTTTAATATTCATGTTGACGATGATAAAAATAGCCTTACTGTTGCATTTAACTCTATATTAGATTCTGTTGGTTTCTGTCAGAGTGTAAATAAACCAACCCACTGCTATAATCACACTCTCGACCTTGTTCTGACTTATGGTATTGAAATTGAGCAACTATTAGTCGAACCGCATAATCCTGCTTTATCCGACCATTTCTTAGTAACTTTTGAAGTACTGTTACTAGACTACAAAGCATTAGTCAAAAGCTCCTGCAGCAGAAACCTATCTGTTAGTGCTATAGCCAAATTTAAGGAAGAGATTCCACCAATACTTAATTTGATAGCATGTCTGCATGTAAGGGAGGAAACTTATACAAAATGTACACCACCCCAAATTGATCATGTTGTTGATAGTGCTACAGATGCGCTGCGAATAAAATTAGACTCTGTTGCTCCTTTGAAAAAGAAGAAAATAAAACAACATAGATTAGCTCCATGGCATAATGCCGAAACCCGCAAAATAAAGCAAAAGTCGAGACAACTTGAAAGGATATGGCGTTCCACTAAACTTGAAGAATCTCGTTTAATTTGGCATATTACTCTCAATGAATATAAGAAAGCACTGCGTAAAGCGAGAGCAGCCTACTACTCTTCATTAATAGATGAGAATAAGAATAATGCAAGATTTCTTTTCAGCAATATAGCCAGGCTGACAGAGAGCGACAGCTCGACTGAGCCTTCTATTCCCATAGCACTTAGTAGTAATGATTTTATGTGCTTTTTTAACGATAAAATTGTTACTCTTAGAAACAAAATCAATGACCTCTTGCCTTTTACCAGTATAGTATTATCAACAGCTCCCGGAAACGTAAGTTCTAATATTAAACTAGATAGTAAACTAGAATGCTTTTCAGCCATAAACCTTGAACAATTAAATTCAATGATTCTCTCTTCTAAACCATCAACGTGTATCTTAGACCCGATTCCAACTAAGCTGTTAAAAGAAGTTTTTCCATTAATTAGCACTTCTTTATTAAATATTATGAATATGTCTTTATTATCAGGCTATGTTCCACAATCATTCAAAGTAGCAGTGATAAAACCGCTTCTTAAAAAGCACAACCTCGATCCAGAGGTTTTAGCCAACTATAGACCTATTTCTAATCTTCCGTTCCTCTCAAAGATTCTTGAGAAAGCAGTCGCAAAACAGCTGTGTGATTACTTAAAAAACTATGATTTATTTGAAGATTTTCAGTCTGGCTTTAGAACACAACATAGCACAGAGACAGCTCTGGTTAAAGTCACAAATGACATTCTAATAGCCTCAGACAAGGGACTTGTCTCTATTCTTGTCTTGCTCGATCTTAGTGCTGCATTTGATACTATCGACCATGATATCCTATTGCAAAGACTTTTGCAATACGATATAGCACTTAGTTGGCATACAGGGAACTGCTTTAGGCTGGTTTAGGTCCTATCTATCTGAACGCTCTCAGTTCGTACGTGTCAACGATGAATCTTCCATGCAAACAAAAGTTAGCCATGGAGTGCCACAGGGCTCAGTGCTTGGACCTATTTTGTTCACACTATATATGCTTCCGCTAGGCAATATTATAAGGAATCATTCTGTAAACTTTCATTGTTATGCGGATGATACTCAACTATATTTATCAATCAAGCCTGACGAAATTAATCATCTAAATAAAATTCAAGACTGCCTCAAGGACTTAAAAACGTGGATGACCTTACATTTTTTGATGTTAAACACGACCAAAACTGAAGTTATTGTACTTGGCCCGAAGAATCTACGAAACAAATTATCTAAAGATATACTAACTATGGATGGCATTAATTTGGCCTCCAGTGAGACTATAAGGAATCTTGGTGTTATATTTGATCAGGATTTATCCTTTAACACCCACATAAAATCAATTTCAAGGACCGCCTACTTCCATCTACGTAACATTGCAAAAATCAGGCATATCTTGCCTCAAAACGATGCAGAGAAACTAGTCCATGCATTTGTTACTTCAAGGCTGGATTATTGTAACTCCTTATTATCAGGGTGTACCAAGAAGTCAGTCAAGTCGCTTCAGCTGATTCAAAATGCTGCAGCTCGTGTACTAACCAGAGTTAGGAAAAGGGACCACATTACTCCTGTTCTGGCTGCCTTACACTGGCTCCCTATAGAACACAGGATAGAATTTAAAATTCTTCTTCTCGCCTACAAAGCCCTTAATGGGCAGGCGCCATCTTACCTTAAAGAACTCATTATACCCTACTGTCCTACTAGGGCATTGCGTTCCAAGAATGCAGGGTTGTTGGTTGTTCCTAGAGTCTCTAAAAGTACAATGGGAGCCAGAGCCTTTTCTTATCAAGCTCCACTTTTGTTGAATCAGCTTCCAGTTTGTGTTCGGGCGGCAGACACCCTATCCGTTTTTAAGAGTGCGCTTAAGACCTTCCTTTTTGATAAAGCTTATAGTTAGGGCTGATTAGATTCAGCCCCTAGTTTTGCTGATATAGGCTTAGTTTGTCGGGGGACATCTTACTTCTTCCTTCTCTCTGTCTATACCTGTGTACTCTCATGTTCCGATTAATCCAGCTTCCCCAAATGTCTTTCTTTTTGGTGTCTGTACGCCGGGATCCGGAGTCATGGATGATCCTGCGGTCCTGTGTCATGGATCGCGAGTCCTGGATCTTGAGTCGTGGCTGTGGTCCTGGATCATAAGTCCTGGATGGATATACTCGTGGATTCATCTTCCTATTATACACACATACATTTCCAAACATTTGGACTACCTATGTTGCAAATGTATTATCTTTTCAATTTACACACGGCATCTATTGCACGTCTGTCCATCCTGGGAGAGGGATCCCTCCTCTGTTGCTCTCCCTGAGGTTTCTCCCATTTTTCCCTTTAAACTGTGGGTTTTCTCTGGAAGTTTTTCCTTGTACGATGTGAGGGTCTAAGGACAGAGGGTGTCGTATTGTCATACTGATATTCTGTACAAACTGTGAAGTCCACTGAGACAAATGTAACATTTGTGATATTGGGCTATATAAATAAACATTGATTGATTGATTGATTTTAATCAGACAACAACGAAGGTAAGAGATATTGCCGTTGTTGCTACCTAGCGCCATGTGTTGTGATGATGTAGGTACCGATCGATTCTGTGCAGGGCCGGCTCTAGACAATTTGCAGCCCTAGGCGAGATTTGAGTTGGCGCCCCAGCCAGAGAATCGTACAATAGAAAAGATAAAGATCAATAGAGTATCCAAGGAATACACAATAGAATGGGGGGTGGACGTCACATCCTCTAGGGGGGTCCGGAGGTATGCCCCCCCGGGAAGATTTTTTTAACATTTTAAAGGTCACATGTCAATATCAAGCCACACTTATTGTTTTTATTTCGGCTGTGACTTTGTGTGTGTTCAGGTTGAGTTTGGCTGTGTATCGCTAAACAAGGAAATCACGGAGGGGCGGGGGGGAGCTGAGCCGTTTAGTGGAGAAAGTGAATACTGCTGAATACACATACTTTACAGAGATGCTGTATGCGAAACCAATGTGAGTTTGGAAAATTGCACAGTATTTTTCTATGTTAGTATACCTCAACAATGGAATTATGATCAGTGGAAATGGCCATGACATGTGACCTTTAAAGTAAAATGCTTCCATCTGGTGCACTTTAAGCAGAATCACTACTAGATCTAGGGGGTACAACTCTAAACACCCATATGAAAAAGATTGGTTTACATTTTATTAATCAAATAAGTATGTGAACATAACCAATAACCTACCATAGCCAATAACAAATAAATGTAACTTATTTTATTTTTGTTGTTCATTCATATGTTTTTCAGTTTTTCGCAGACAAAATTAACGCCATTAACCACTCCTTCTCAGCTCCATCTGATATACAAGCATCTCCCCCAACCTCCATCGCTACCATTTCTCCCCCCATCTCCCTTGATCTCCTGACTCCTCCTCCCCAGCGCCGCCTTTCCCAGTTCAACCTCGTTACCCCAATTGAATTACTCCATCTGATCGGTTCCTCAAATCCCACAACCTGCTCCCTTGACCCTCTACCCACTCCTCTTCTGAAGTCCTGCCTCCCCGTCCTCTGCCCCTATCTTGCTAACCTTTTCAACTCCTCGCTGTCCCATGGAACCGTCCCCTCTGCCTTCAAAACTGCTGCCGTTACTCCAATCCTCAAAAAACCTGGTCTTGATCCCTCCTCCCTCACTAATTACCGCCCCATCTCCAACCTACCATTCCTCTCAAAAACTCTTGAACGCATTGTAGCCAATCAAATTCACTGCCATCTCCAAACCAACCAGCTTTATGAACCCCTTCAGTCTGGATTTCGTCCTCACCACAGTACAGAAACTGCACTCGTCAAAGTCCTCAATGACCTCCTCACCTCTGCTGACACTGGTTCCCTCAATATTCTCATCCTCCTCGACCTGAGTGCAGCCTTCGATACCGTGAGCCACAACATCCTGCTCACCCGACTCAGGGACATTGGTATTGAAGGTATTGCACTCAGATGGCTCCAGTCCTACCTCACTGAACGATCCCACTTCATCTCCCTCCCCAACCACTCCTCTGCCACAGCTTCAGTCACCCAAGGTGTTCCTCAAGGATCAGTACTTGGACCCCTCCTCTTCATCATTTACATCCTGCCCCTCGGTCAGATACTCCGCCACTTCAACCTGGACTTCCACTGCTATGCTGATGACACTCAGATCTACCTCAGCACCAAATCCCTCCATAACCCACCCCTTACCCACATCGATTCCCGTCTGACAGCTATTAAAACTTGGATGCAACATAACCTCCTCAAACTGAACAGCAACAAAACAGAACTCCTCCTAATTGGCTCCAAATCCACCCTCAGCAAGGTCACTAACATAACACTCACCATCGATGGCACCATTGTTTCCCCCTCCAATCAGGCACGCAACCTTGGCGTAATCTTTGACTCCACCCTCTCCCTCGAACCTCACATCCGCCAAACAGTCAAAACCTCATTTTTCCACCTCCGCAATATTGCAAAAATCCTACCCTCTCTCACCCGCCCCGCAGCCGAACGACTAATCCATGCCTTCATTTCCTCCCGCCTTGACTACTGCAACTCACTTCTTTACGGCATCAGCACTACATCCCTCAACAGACTCCAACGGGTTCAAAATGCAGCTGCACGTCTCCTCACACATACCAAATCATGGCATCACATCAGCCCAGTCCTCAAAGAGCTCCACTGGCTTCCTGTCTCCCATCGCATCAATTACAAAATGATGGTCCTCACCTACAAAGCACTCCACCATTTGGCCCCCCCTTATCTCACAAACCTTCTCACTCCTTATCAACCCCCACGGTCCCTCAGATCCACCGCAGCCGGACTCCTATCCATTCCCACATCCACACTCTGCAGCTTTGGGGACAGAGCCTTCTCAGTGGCAGCTCCTAGGCTCTGGAATTCCCTCCCCCAAGATCTCCGTGACTCTGAGTCCCTCACAGTCTTTCAGTCCCGCCTCAAAACACATCTTTTCAACTCTGCCTACCCATAAGCCCCCCTCCTCTCAATCAATTTCCTCTTGACTGCCTTTTTATTTATTTTACTATACTTACTTGTTTGCCTGTCCTTGTGTTTCTACACTCCCTCATATTGTAAAGCGTCTTTGAGTCGTGAAAAGCGCTATATAAATAAAATGCATTATTATTATTATTATTATTATATCTTATTTGACCTATTAACATTTATTTATTCGTGCATTTTTTTTTATCTCTCCAGTTTAAAACAATATTTTTGGTTTACTGTCCTATAGTATACATTGAAATGATTTCAAACCTGTTTTATCCCAATAATTATAAAGGAGTGCCTTGGAAATATTTGTTTACATAAATTGTGACCAAACCGTTTGAGACCCACTGAGATAACTTAGACTAAAGTTAACTATCTAAACACTCAGAGTATTTTACCTCACTGAGCTGTAGTTATCAGCCTCTCAGTCTGACTGGAGAGGACTCTCCCTCCACATTATTGTAGAAACGTCTTCTTCTAATATCCGTTAGAGCAGCTAGCACCAGATTATAATAACAACATTGCCGGTACCGGTGCACCCTCCCTCTCTCCCTCATTCGCTCCCAAGCTCACTCGCACTTTGGCTGTGAGCTGCGTGCGCCAGATAAGCCAACATCCCCCATTTTCATCACTTACAGCGCCCATCGTACAGGGCAAATGAAAAATGTAACCGGGGTCAAAAAAGGGTGTTACATTTACTTAATTATGAATGTTGTTACATCAAGGCCGAAAATTAGGATGAGCACCAACGGTCAAAAATGTTTTTCTACCAGCGCAGCGCCTCCCCAGTGGCTAATTCACAGGCTCAGCGTTAGCTTTGTGGGGTTTTTTTGCATTTTTTTTATCAGTTAGCTGAGTTTCTTCCCGTTACATGGATATAAAACATTCATAGTTTATTCAATATTAAGAAGCCCTCAGACACTGTTGCTTGTAGATGATGCGTTTTTCCGCTCGGGGGCGGGGGGCAGTGGCGGAGCCAGAGATTTGTGCTATTTTTACAAGTGGGGAGTGGACCTCACCTCCTCTAGGAGGGTCCTCCCGGGTGGGGTCACGGGAGATTTGTTTTTTAAATATTGAAGTTAAAAGCATCAATCTGGTGCACTTTGAGAGCAAAATGAAGAGATCTATGGATACATCTCTCAACATACATATGAAACAGAACTGTAAACAGATTTTCTATTTCTTTATAGATATTTTACAAATCACTCCCCTTTTAAAATAAACCGTTTGAAACCCACTGAGATAACTAGACTAAAGTTAACTATCTAAACACTGAGAGTCCTTTACTTCACCTGAGCTGAGGTTATCTGAGACTCTCAGTCTGACAGGAGGAGAGAGTTCTCCCTCCACCTTGTTGTTAAAAAAGCTCCTTATATCCGTTAGCTTGGCTAGCTAGCACCGGATGCTAACCACACTGATCTCCGGTAGATACCCACCGGTGCGCGAGCTCTCTCTCTCGCTCGCTTGCACACGCACACAAAATGGCTCGTGCCACACACACACACACACACACACACAGAGCAGAGCTTGAATGAAACACAGAGACCCAAGTAAGCTACTTGTACTCACGAGGCCTATTATGTGCATAATCCCTCTCGCTTTCAGTTGGTTTTGATTGAGTGTCCACACGTGGACTTTTTAGGACTAAAAACGATCCATTTGTCACTTTGCTGTTAGCAAATAATTTGGGGATCCAGCTAACAGGAAGTCACTCAAGTGTCACAAAGTAATTTAGCCTATGGGTAGGTAAAAAATCTAATGGGTGCTGGCCATTGGCCTAATCATATCACCTGTGTTGGCTTTATGTTTTTGGTCAAACATTTGTTTGTTTCACATTTGCATTGATGTAATCAGTAATCTTTCTGATTTAATTTAATAAAAATAATAATAATAATTTTCGAAAAAAAACAAACAAAAAACATATTTTTCTAGGGGGTGCTTTGGCAATCCTGGGGGGTGCTTCTAGCTCCCCCCTGGCGCTGCCCCTGGCGGGGGGATTCAACAGGTTAAAAAGAACATTGTTCTTGTCAGTGCTTGAATTGGGCCGGTACTCACCGGTACGCAGTAACGGCACTTCTGATTTTTACCCATGTGGTACCGGCACTTCTTACTGAGTACCGGCAAGGTGCCGGTACTCAGTAAAATGCCGGTACTCAGCCGCCGGCAATATACGTATATATTGTAAACGCAACGCAGCGCAAATGTGGGTCTGACTCTGCCTCACAGAGGGTGACTGGCTGTCTACATGACGTGGCCTGCCGACATTGCCACTTTCATACAGATCATACTAATGCCCTCGATTGGTCTCTGTGTGTCATTCAAGCTCGGGAGGGTGTGTGTTGGTGTATGGGTGGCGCGAGTGAGCGAGAAAGCGCGCGCACCGGTTACGTGTATTGTTGTTAGCATCTGGTGCTAGCTAGCTGCGCTAACGGATATAAGGAGCTGTTTCAACAACAAGGTGGAGGGAGAGTCCTTTGCTGTCAGACTGAGAGGCTGATAACTACAGCTCTGGTGAGGTAAATTACTCTCTGAGTCTTTAGATAGTTAACTTAGTTTAAGTTATCTCAGTGGGTCTCAAACGGTTCGGTCACCATTTATGTAAACACATATTTCCATTTGAGGGGGTAGTGATTTGTAAAATATGCATGAATAATACAAACAAAATGTTAACTAGGTGAAAAAAGGTAAGATAAACTTTTTGAGAGCTAAAACTAGTCTTTGCTGTTGCCTCAAAGAGGAGCAGGGGGGAGAGGAGGGAGACAGGAGAGGCCGATTCAGGAGCCCAGACACACTCACAACTATAAATGAACCAAAAACAAATAAATAAACAAGTTTCAATGTTTTTTCATATTGGATATTGTATGTTATTGGTTATGGCCATGTACTTATGATTTTATGATTATTTAAATGTATACATTTGTGTTTCATATGGGTGTAGTCTCTTTATTTCCCCCTCAAAATGCACCAGATTGATGCATTTAAGTCCAACATTTAAAAAAAAATCTTACCAGGGGAGCATGCCCCCGGTAAGATTTTATCATCATCATTTTTGCTCTCAAAGTGCACCAGATTGATGCATCTAACTTCAATATTTAAAAGAAAATGTTCCCGGGGGAGCATGCCCCGGACCCCCCTAGACTAGACGGTGTCAGGTCCACTCCCCACTTATAAAAATAGCACTTTACCACTGCACCTCCTTTAATCTCAGATGCACCCTGAGTCATTTTCTTTAAGTACAGTGAGCCTTTCTAAAATATACAGTAAAGAGACAAACCCACCAGCATTATAGGATATACTATGACTTTGTGCCAAATACTTGTTGCTGATTTAGAGTACTGGCACCTTTTTTATTCCAATTCAAGCACTGGTTCTTGTGTAATTGAAAAGTCATTTGTCGATGGTCCCTTAATGAAAGCCTCGTTTCGCGGAGAAGATCTCCCCGTCGTAATCCAGCCAGCAACCAGCGAAACTGACTCTGCTGGCTGGTCCGCGAATGTCTGTCGAATATCCAACCTAAAACTAACTTCACCGCGGTAACCTCACAAAGAGCCTTCAGGTTAGCTGTCACGAGCTGTTCGGGAGTCCGGTCACTTCCTACAAACTGCATCCTGCTGACAGGGAAGTTGATCCGAGTGTGTTTTATTTCATACTCCACAGTTTGCTTCGGTACCGAGAGACACGATGCTTTCTCTGGAGCAAGTGAAGCAGAGTTTGGAGAGAGCGGGGCAGGCTCACGTCCTGCAGTTCTGGCCAGAGCTGAGTGGTCTGGAGAGGGACGCTTTCCTCCAGGATCTGTCCCAGTTGGACCTGCAGCGGCTCCGGGAGCACTGTGAGGGGGCCGCCCGGGCTGCAGCCGCCCCGCCCGGCAGCCTGAACCGGCACATAGAGCCTGTCCCCCCGGAGAGCATCGGCAGCGTGAGGAGGAGTGGCTCAAAGACACTGACCGATTGGGAACATGAAGGTGACTGAAACCTGTTAATGTCAGAGACTGTAGGCAAATACTTTGTAAAGTGAGGGAAGTAAGAAGAGGAAGACGGTGTCAGGTTACTGTGTTTGTCTGTGTTAATGTCAGAGATGTTCTGATCACTAATTCACATCCAGCTGCAGTATCCCCATAAAGCAGGTTATTAATATAATAGCCTGTCATCAGTCACTGGATCCAGCAGGAACTGGACCTGACTAAACTACCTGTTCATACCTTATACAGTCTATTGTCATACTCAATACTGTGGGGATTGCCCACAGTATTGAGTATGTAAGTTGCTTTGGATAAAAGCGTGTAACAAGTAACATGTAATGTAATGTAATGTAATATGGTTCATACAGAAGTTCTGTTCAAATAGCATGTAGTTTATTTAAAAGTATGATATTCGCCTTTGAAATGTAGTGGAGTAAAAGTATAAAGTAGCATTAAAAGGAAATACTCAAGTAAAGTACATATGTCAAAAAGTACTTGAGTACAATAATTGAGTAAATGTACTTAGTAGCTTTCCACCGATGTGCACATTGTTGCTTCAGTATTATTAATCTGATGTGATAAACAATAATATACTTTTCAAGTACTTTAACATTTAGCTAAACTTCTGTATTTTAACTTTTGCATTATATCTGCACTTTTGTTCTGAACATTGTGCTCTCAATAAGCAGCAGTTTAGTGGAGCATATTCTAATAATTTATGTTTTAAGTTGAAATAATCGCAGACATAATGTTCATTCTGATGGATTGTCTTCCTCTTTATGATACCATATGACAGAAGTGTGCTATGGGTGCAGTTGTAAAGTATAAAGGCCCGCTCATGTGACACTTTATTTCCACAGGGCTGTTGCAAATCTCACAGAATCGAGTTGGAGTCCTGCTGCTGGCCGGGGGTCAGGGGACCCGTCTGGGTGTTCAGTACCCCAAAGGGATGTATAACGTTAGGCTACCAAGCAGCAAAACCTTGTATCAGATCCAGGCAGAGCGCATTCACAAGATCCAGCAGCTGGCTGACAGGAAGTATGGCTCCAAATCCACCGTGCCCTGGTAAGATGTTAGCTCTACTGTATGTTAGCTTTGTGCTAAGTGCCTTACTGCCAGTAGCGTATAAGTACATGTACTCAAGCGCTGTACTTAAGTACAATTTTGAGATACTAGTACTTTACTTGAGTATTTCTACCTTGGCTACTTTGTACTTTTACTCCACTACATGTATTTAATACCTTTGGTTACTTCACAGATGTGGGTGAATGATGTGAAATATAACCAAGTGTTAAATCAGACTTTAGTTCCACCGGGAGTAAATCCACAAGCTCCCCTGCAGTATACAAACTCATTCAAACTAGCTGCACCTTTACCAGCTTTGAGAACACTTTCATGATCAATCATTATAAAACATATCAGATATATTATTCTGAAATGGACCAATCTGCACAATGACTACTTTTACTGTCACTACTTTAACTATATTTTGATGATTATTATTTTCTACTTTGACTTGAGTAACATTTTGAATGCAGGACTTTTACTGGTAACAGAGTATTCCTACACGGTGGTATTTTTACTTTTACTCAAGTATACGATCTGAGTATACTTCTTCCACCTCTGCTTCCTGCTGTTTGGTGTTGGGCAGGAAGTCATGCTAGAGACAGCTGCTGCTGGTACCAAAGAGTGAGCCTGAACTAGATCAGAATATTTGCAACTCAAACAAGAAGTTAAGACTGTGTGATTATTACTTGTGTGTTTGCTGCTGCAAGCGACAGCTTTCACAAACAAGTAGTCATGTGATCTGTTGTTGATACAGAAATATCGATTATAGAAGCTTCACATAATGTTCACTGATAAAGACAGGACTGTTTTTAGCTTTATGATTGATTAACTTAAAGACGTTTTAAGATAAGAAAAGTCACCAACATTTTGCAGAGTAGACTAAATATATATATTAAAGTGGTAATCCTCTAACCCACAGGCTTCTGTTAAAGTGAACGGGTATGTATCTGAGCGATCCTAGAACGTTCTACAAGGCTGCTCTTTATCACCTCTGTTATTTAATATCAGCATTGAACCATTGGCACAGTTAATCAGAGATGATTTTAACATAAAGGAACTGACAATAAATGAAGAAGAACATAAGCTTTCCTTATATGCGGACGACATGTTCTTATATCTTAGCCAGCAACAGCAATCCCATACTTAAAGGACCTCATCTTAACCTTTGGATATTTCTCGGGCTTTAAAGTAAATGTAGATAAAACAGTGGCTATGGATTTAGGGGGAGGGATTTCACAAACGGTCAAACTTCAGAGTTGGTTTAAATGGCCTAAAATTGGCAGCAAATATCTTGGTATACAAATTCCCTCATCTTTAAAAAAGTTATACGACACAAACTACAAGAGCATAATCCAAAACCTCAGTAAGGATCTGGACCGATGGGCAACACTATGTGAGCCGCATTGAGACTTTACCTAAGACTGTGTGGCAGAGGCTCCTATATCCATTTCAAATGTTACCTGTTGATATCCCAAAGTCTATTTGAGAAATTAGAAAGACTTTTTCAAAATGTATATGGCAGGGAAGGCGACCAAGAATAAGACTGAAAATGGTAAACCTCTTGTCTATACTGTTGCAATTATTCAGGTACATAATGACCAGTGAGTTCACTCTGGCTCCCACTGAGAAGTTCTTCAAGGAGAACCACTACTTTGGTATGGAGCCCTCAAACATTGTTATGTTTGAGCAGAGGATGATCCCAGCAGTGACCTTCGATGGAAAGGTCATCTTGCAGGGGAAAGGAAAGCTAGCCATGGCCCCAGGTAGGAGAAGATCCAGACTCTAACATCAGGGAATCACTTTGGCTTCACTCATCATGTGTTCAGCACAGTTTGAGGCAATGCGCCATGTTTCTGTGTCAGATGGGAATGGAGGACTGTACCAGGCGCTGGTGGACAACAAGGTTCTGGAGGACATGAAGAAGAGGGGAGTGGAGTACCTGCACGTCTACTGTGTGGACAACATCCTGGTCAAAATGGCCGACCCTGTGTTCATTGGGTTCTGTGTGAGCAAAGGGGCCGACTGCGGAGCCAAGGTATCAAACATTAGATATAACAGTCCAATCTAAGGAAATATGCTTATCTGCTTTCCCTATGTCATGTCTGTGCTTTTTAGATAAAACTGAAGCAGGGAGGCGTTCTTTTTTCTCTCAAACGCAATTTGTTCAAAACTAAAACATAGCTTTAATGGATTGTGGTAGATTTATTTTTGACGCTGTTTGCTGCTAAACTAAGCTAAGCTAACCATGTCCTGAATCCAGCACTGTTCTTAACACACAGACATGAGCATGATATCAATTTATTTCGCAAAGGAACATACGTTTATAAAATGAGTAATGTTATGTTGAAGAAAACATGAACATTTAGAAAATATAGCCACTTTCTTGCTTGAACAAAGAGATGTTAAATACACGAGGATTTAGAATTTCTAAGCATAAATGCAATCACTAGAAGTAGAAAATCTAATGCTAGGCTGGAAGCGTACGACATAACAGTCACATGACTTCACTCCACCACTTCTTAGCTAAAGTAGCAAATGTTTACCATGATGACGTTTAGTAGTCTCATTGAGACACTTTTTAGGGTGACTAAATAAGCCTTTTAGACACATGCGTATAAGCTTCAGACATTCTCCAGTGGGGTAATTACTGAGGTATTATATGATTTCAAACAAAACATTAAAAACTCTTCAGCTTGTGTTAATAAAGACCTTATTTCAGGCCCACTTTCAGATACGAAGGGGTACAATGCTAACTAATTTCTAGTTAAAGGACTCATTCCTGCACCACTCACACTTGTAATAAGAGCTACTCTCCAGCAGTCAGATAAAAAAGACACATGTCAATCCCAATCTGTCCCTCTCTGCTGTCAGGTGGTGGAGAAGGCGTGCGCTGCGGAGCCGGTGGGGGTGGTCTGCAGGGTGCGGGGGGTCTCCCAGGTGGTGGAGTACAGCGAGATCCAGCCGGAGACAGCGGAGCTGCGAGGACCTGGGGGAGGGCTGGTGTACAGCGCTGGAAACATCTGCAACCACTTCTTCACCAGGGCCTTCCTGCAGGACGTGGCAGAGTAAGTTTACTGTCACATTTGGAGAGGAACACAATGTGTGTGTGTGTGGGGGGGGCGCACAGTGAGAAATCCCACTGACTTAAATGTAAAACAACAACACATAGAAATACAAAGTTCAGATGAATACCTCAATACATATATTCAAAGCTAAACTTATGGCCACTTTTGGCAGAAGAGTTCTACTGAAGAGTGCCATAGTTGGGGGCCTAGGGGGGAAAAAAGGACCGTTTGGTTCAGATTCTCGCAAATTCGCCAAATTTGGCAAAGATGTTGTCCATACCGTACTTAATCATTTTAAGATGGGTGCCAAGATTGGCGCCCCATGGTACTGCCATATTGCGCAATCCAATATGGCTGCCACCCGAAAAAAACAAAAAGGCCTAGAATCATAAATGATACCACTTTTTAGGGGTTTTCTGGGCCGTAAAATCTGATTCTGGTGTTATTTAAATGATTTGAGGCCAAGATTACCCCTCAAGGTCAAGTTTACTCATCAAAGTTAGTATATAAAGGTAATATCGGGGTAAAATTCAGTATTTCTGGTGCAACATGCCAGATTCTACCCCCATTTTTTTTTCTCATTATAAGCTATACTTGTATGTATCAATGTTTTATTTCACAATTCAAAACAATCTGATTCTGGTTTCATCTCAATGATATGAGGTCAAGTTTACCCCTCTAAGTTAACATAAAGGTCATTTTGTGTCATAAAAAATAAAATGGTATCATTATTTATTGGAAATAATGTTTTGCCATTTAACCTATTTTCAAACTTGTTTGAGAGACAAGGCAGGAGTCAAACAGTAACAACATGTGCTGTGTTTGCTGAATCAGCCTGCCAGTTAAACCAGGTGAAGGTAACCTAATGAGGCTGTACTGGTGATTCATGGTCCACATACAAAAGACAGGTAAGTTGTAATGTTAGCAAAAGTGCATGCATTTTCTGATAGACAACATAATGAAATTAGTGTGCTGTTATAGTTTCATGGTGTGAATACTGTCAAAGAACATGTAGTTGATGTTTTCAAGCTAGCTAACATTAGCTATATTAGCTCTGACTAACATTAGCTAACAATTGCTCAGAGATTAGAAGCTAGCTAGCTCAGTGATTGTTGGTGAATGATATCTTGCTGAGCTAAGGTTAATCTGCCTGTACACTTGCCAGCTAATAAGATAACTAATGTCATTTTGAGAAATTTCATTATTAATTCATTATTTTGCCCAAATAAAGTCATCAATAAATTAGAACAATGATATGAAGTGAATTAAATGAAGTCCTGGGGATACTAATATTGCTATCATTTTTGCATGTGCACTCTGCTCTCTGGTCCCAACCAACGTTGATACCAAACCTATGTCCTTGTTTTTAGGTGCCTGCTATGTCACCTATAAGACGGGATGGCAAGTGAAAGTTCTTTGTGTCGACGAGCCTACATCATCATAATGGACTAGAACAAGAGTGTCAAGTCAAGCATGTCTTCTATCAAAATTATGAACTGGGAACTCTGTTGTCTTTGTCAAATGGTCAAACCTGGAGAAAGCTTGACAACTCCAAAGACAGAGGGACTTGTATCACTTGAGAGGGATCTAAAAGACTTCAATGATATCAATGCCAATGATCTTCCTTGTAACGTCACGATTAGTCAGTTGAATGATGGTTCAGGCATTGCAGCAACTCTTACATTGCATAAGGCTGTGTATCACAAAACGTGCAGGCTTTATTGTAGTAGTTCTCGGGTTAAACGGGCGAGAGAGAAGCAAGACAAAGAAGCTGCCCCCAGTGCAGAGACTGGCCCTAGTCCCAAAAAACTCAGATCATCTGGGAATTTTCAGCAACAAGGCAATGTCAAATATTGTATCATCTGTGAGGGCGTGGATCCAGCTAACCTCCACAGGGCAACATCTGATGATGTAGATAACAAGCTAAAGAGTTGGGCGAAGACCAACAAAAACTTTGCTTTACTTGGCAGACTAGTTGCCCCAGCTTCTGATGCACATGCGGCTGATTTCCATACTCACCATAACTGTTATGTAAGTTTAAGAAACACCGCTATCGCTACTGAGAAACGTGATTCGGTGCGGCCTGCACCTTCGCCCTTCAATACGATCATCTGCGCTCAGATAATAGCCCTGATCGAACATTCAGAGAACACTTTATTCAAGCTCTCAGAGCTACGCAATATGTATCGAAAGTTTACGAGTGATCAAGGTCATCAATGCCAAGATGAAAAAGTGCCACACTCAACCCGATTCAAGGATCACCTTCTCAAGTTTCTACCTGAATGGGTTGAGGTTTCCAAGGAAAATAAAGGCCGGAAGGATATTTATCTATCTCACAAGTTTAAGGTTGCTGATGAGCTTGCCAAGACATATAGCGCACAAATTGGTCAAGAAGATGCTCTTATTTTCATGCGGGCTGCCATGATGATGCACAACTTTATACAGAGTCAACTGCCTTTTGATGGCTCCTTTCCTGCTAACTGCCTCACAGCTCCAGTTAGTGAAGAGATGAGGAGTTTCTTCAATGTAGTGCTCCAGGGCCCATCAGCTCTTGAGAAGATTAGTGAAGACAGCAATCTGAATGCAAGGGAGAGAATTGCATGCAACATCTCACAACTGCTTATCTACAATACTAGTAAGGGTACACACCACGCTGTGAAGACGGATACAATACGCCACAACAAGGAGCGAGAAACCCCCTTCCCCCTGTATCGTGGCCTCAGGCTGCATGGACATGGACGGAACAAAAAACAGATTGATATTGAACATGCTCAAGGCATGTCAGTATCATACAAACGGGTCATGCAAGTTAAGCGAGGTATTGCTCAAGCGGTGTGTGCTCGCCATGTCTTAGATGGAGTGGTACTACCAACCAACAGCCGTCTCAATGTCTTCACCACCCATGATGTGGATAATTTAGACAGCAAGGCTCAGGGCAACTTCTCACTTGATGAGTTCCACGGATATGCCCTTAGCGTGACCAACCATCTCTCGCATGAGAACCTAGGTGTGAAGCGGGATCCAATTAAGCTTGACCCCTCTGACACGTCGACTCCAAAGCTACCAGACTCTTACGTGATCCAGCCCCCAGTCCAACTTACTCAAACAGATGTCTTTGCACCAAAATATGGCAACAGCAAAGTCAGACCACCGCTTGATGTGCAAGGTGCCACGGTCAAGGATGAGGTATGGATGGCACACGTTAACAGTGTGCTGAAGCAAGGCACGTTAGCAGAGGGTGACATCATCACTTGGTCGGGATACAACTCTATGCTAGCCAGCGAGCAATCAGTGAAGCCCCCAGCTGAGATCGGCATCTACCCCCTATTCCCAGACAAGGCCGCATCCGCATCTTCAATGAAGCACGCGATGGAGCTGACGATGCAAGGCACAGAGTTCCTCAACCCAGGCCAGACTAGCGTACTCGGTGCAGATCAGCCACTATTTGCTATCATCAAACTGCTCCAATGGCAATACCCCAACACTTTGGGAGAAGACAAGTTGGTTGCCATGATGGGTGCGCTGCATATTGAAGACAAGATGCACCTAATGATTGGGAAGCTGCTGCTCGACTCCGGGTGGGCCACCATCCTCGCTAAGGCTGAGGTCCTGACATCCGGTCGCGCACAATCTGCGCTCAATGAGCATCACATCAAACGCACAAGGTATGCCCATCAAGTTTCTCTCATGTCACTTTATGAGCTCAAACAGACCGCCTACGCAGAGTATTGTGAGAGTATAATGGGCCCACCTGAGTCATTTGATATGTGGGATCAACGTTCACAAACTGTTCCCCAGTTCAAGTTCTGGTCAACCATAATGAAGCTGGAGCTTCTGATGTGTCGCTTTGTGCGGTCCCTGCGGGAAGGGGACTTTCCACTATATGTGCAAGCATGTGACGAACTTTGCGGCTGGTTTCACGCCCTGGACCACACAAACTACGCACGTTGGATGCCAGTCCATGTCCGTGACATGGTTCAGATAGCTGATAAACACCCTCAAGTACATGCTGAATTCATGAAAGGCAACTTTGTTGTGCAGAAATCAGCTAGAAAGTTCAGCCTCATGGCCAAGGACCAAGCACATGAGCAGTCCAACAAAAGCCTCCAGGCGCATGGCGGAGCCGTTGGACTCTATGAGAATCCTGAAGCCCTTACATTGTTTATGCTGGCTGGACCTGATTGCACACGGATAGTTGAGGAGTTTGAGGCCATCAATGACCCACCAACGTCATCCACTGCTCATCATGAGGAAGGACATAACTTGCAAGTAAAGTTTCGCAAGGATGTACTCTCGTTCATCGATGTGGTACAGCAGCTAGGCAACCCCTTCCTTGCTACAAGCCAGGAGCTTATTGCACTCGATACACAGAATGTCATGGAGCCGGCAGTTGTTGCTTCTTTATCTCAAATCCATGAAGCCGGCCAGACCCTTCATGCAGCATATGTCAAGGAAAGATTGGAAATGGCTTCAGTACCAGTATCTCATACCGTCAACCAGAAAAACATGCTAACATTCGCCAACCGAACTGGCCCCAAGAAAAAAGGTACAAAGGACGGTGGCATACAGAAGCAGAACATGGTTTTAATCACACAACTGTTCCTTTCACTCCAGTCACGTCCCAATGCTGACATGACAGACTTCTTTCAATTCGAAAATCAGAGAGAGCCACCGAGCCTGGCGGACAGAGGGTCTCTGCGATCTGGGACAAAGTCTGACATTCTTCAATGCCTCAATGCTAGCACAGGTCGTGCAGCTTCTGCCAAACAATCTACCGTTGTGGTGTTGGATATGGCAGCAGTCATCCACATGGTGCGCCCCACAACAGCAAAGACATTCAGCGAGTATGTCTTGCTCAACATTACACCATTTCTGGAGGCCCAAATGACAACTAGTACCCACCGCATTGATGCTGTATGGGACAACTACCCAGAGGAAAATAACCTAAAATATCTTACACAGAAACGGCGTGGGAATGGTTCACGGACAAAAGTCGGTGATGGTAGCACTCCAATCCCTAAGCATGAATGGAGTGGCTTCCTAAAAAACGAGGACAACAAAAAGGAGCTCTTCTCATTCATCAGCACACAGATCTCAAAGAATGACATGCGTGGAAAGCTCCTTCTGACTACCCACTTTGAGACTGTGCTCTCCAACATGCCTTGTGATGTCACAAAACTACAGAAGTGCAACCATTCTGAGGCAGACACCAGGATCCTCCTGCATCTGGCACATGCAGCAGAGCAGGGTCATACAACAGCCTTTGTTCGCACCGTAGACAGCGATGTTGTCATTTTGGCAATCCGGTTTTTCGAGACCCTTGGCCTAACGGAGCTCTGGGTGGGTTTCGGTACTGGTCGAAAATATCGTGACATACCAGTCCATACCATCTACTCTGATCTCGGTCCATCAAAGTCATTGGCACTACCCCTCTTCCACAGCTTAACAGGGTGTGACACAACTTCCCAGTTTCTTGGATGTGGCAAGAAGACAGCTTGGGCAGCCTGGAGAAGCATACCAGACCTCACCAACACACTAGTTGCTCTCACAAACACCCCTGACCTCTTCAGTCTTGAGTCTGTGCATATGCAGAACATTGAACGATTTGTCGTGCTCATGTACAGCAAGGGGTGTGGTGCAGCTGGTGTCAATGAGGCCAGACATTGCCTCTTCACCACTGGAAGTAGATCCCTGGAAAACCTCCCACCTACCCAAGCTGCACTGTTCCAGCATGTCAAGCGAGCGCTACTGCAGGCAAGTTTCTACTGGAATCAGGCAACCTCGGTCCAGCAGGAAATTCCTGACTTCAGTGAGTGGGGCTGACACAAAGATGGCACTGGCACATGGCAACCACTGTGGACCACTCTTAGTGATGCATCAGCAGCATGTGACCTTCTTGTGCGCTGTGGCTGCCTCAAGGGATGCATGGGAAAGTGCAAATGCCACTGTATCGGTGTCCGATGCACAATCCTCTGCAAATGCGAAGGTGGGTGCCTTAATAATGAAGATGACAGCCAGTAACTCCACACCTTGCAAGGGATGGAGACACAAAGAATGTGAAAGACAACATTGTGATCTAACTTTTTGATTTTAGCAAGTTTTACGGAGTAACTATTTTGATTACATTGTCCCCTACTGTTGTTGAAGTTGGACTTGTATTAGTTTGTTGTTTATAATAAACAATCTACTGTTTTGAGTTGTGAAACATTGATATATATACAACTACAACTTATAATGGAAAAAAATAACTTTTTGGGGGTAGCATCTGGCATGGCGCACCAGAAATACCGGATTTTACCCCAATATTACCTTTATGTACTAACTTTGATGAGTAAACTTGACCTTGAGGGGTAATCTTGACCTCAAATCATTAAAATAACACCAGAATCAGATTCTACGACCCAGAAACCCCCTAAAAAGTGGTATTATTTATGATTCTATGACTTTCCGTTTTTTTCGGGTGGCAGCCATATTGGATTGCGCAATATGGCAGTACCATGGGGCGCCAATCTTGGCACCCATCTTAAAATGATTAAGTACGGTGTGGACAACATCTGTACCAAATTTGGCGAATTTGCGAGAATCTGAACCAAAAAATCCCCTAGGCCCCCGACTACCAGAGGTCCAAGAAGTACTCAGATCTGTTCAGTAAAAGTAGCAATACTGAACCAACTCTGTTATAAGTAAAAGTTGTGCATTCAGCAAATTGTATTTAAGTTAAAATGCAAACATATTGGTATCAAAATATACTTTAAGTACAAAAAGTTAAATTACTCCTTTTCCAGTATGGCCTATATCAGATTTAAAAATATTACATTTGTGAATTATAATTATTATGAATGCATTAATATCAATGTTCATGTAAAGGTGGGGATTATTTAAATTACTTGCTATACTGCTGGGTATCTTAAAGAGCCTGTGACAGCCTCCCAACAACTGTTGTCCAATGAAATATTGGGCTACTAGTAATCTCGAACCGTCAACTTAAAAAAGAAGGTGCGATACCGTTCCGATAAATATCAATAATTTCGAACATGGCGGGGAAATTCCTTCGACTCATTTTGAAGTTTTGGGGGAAGCCGGAAGTGACGTCAATGCGGGAATGCTTCACTGTGCGGCGAGAGAGCCAAACACGGACAAAGTGTGTTGTCATGCATAGAAATGGTGAATTACTGAGTTTAGGCACGTTAATAACGTTTTAATTAAGTTGACTACAGTATATTCATATTTGTCAGTGCTTTCATGTCAATTCGGCGAACATAAACATAAATGATCGTGGTGAAGATGATGATTAAATTAGGATTACAAATCGGTAGTGAGTCCTGTCGGATGTGATATAAAAACAAATCGATAATTTTTTTTGAAGAATCCCCAAGAAGATCCAGAATATGGTCAACTTTGAAGGGGAGATTAATGGTTATCAAAGTGCAAATATCCCAAATCAGTTCAGTAACGGTTTCAAGGGGACAATATTTACTAAAATTGATGGGTTTGGATGATGGGTGAAACCCGTGTCACAGGCTCTTTAACGTATAATAATACATAATATGTACACAGTGGCGTTTTTATATGTACAAAAGTGGTGGGGCACAAAAAACGTAGATGTCTATATATAAGCTTCTGCAGTGACGTGCAGTGAGGTTCATGGCTGGCACTGGCTCTGACTCTTCAGGTTTACAAATATTATATTTTTACCTAAATTAAAATATTCTATTATTTTCAAAAGCTTTTTTTGTCTGATGCTTCGATTAATTTTAAACAGACAGTTCAACAAAAGGATACCCAAAAAACGTAATTTTATCATTTAAATATTGAATTGTTCTTTCTTAGTAAGATCCCATTTTCAATACAATTGTGGTCTTACCTTGACTTGAAGATGAAGTCCATGTTATCCTTCTGGACAAAAATCTCTATTACTTTTTTGTAAAAGTCCTCTTTATCTTCTTGTAGTTTCAAAAGTCGAATCATAAATCTAATCGATAGATCAAACTAAGCTCAAAACGTCTCAATAGGCACACATTGTAGACACTAATTAGAAGAACACAGACTAAAACAGCAATGTACAGACGAATCAGATGATTAAACATGATCGTAAAATATATTTTAAGATGTATTTTCTTTGCATTTTTTTATAATTATTATTTTAATACTTTCTGCTGACACTAGGTGGGGCTGTGCTTAGGTACAGTACTTGAGTAAATGTACTTGGTTACATTCCACCACTGAAGAATGCTTTAGATTTTAAATCTGAACATTTGTCTGCCATGCTGACTTAACAAACATTTGGGATATTCTGTATTTTCATAATATTTTCAACAAAGCCCATGGCAGTCCCAAACCGGCAGTGAAAGCATCTGCAGCTCTATCTGGAGCAGTAATACGGAAGTCCTCACAGAGCTCCACTGCTGTTGGAAGATAAATGAGCCTCACTGCACTGGCTGACACTTTCCTTCATTACCACACACTGAAGTTATTGAGACTCAATCCCTACTGCCACAAATACTCACTAAATACACTTTGAGGTTCACCTTAGCGAATAATACAAAATAACAAGCTAAGTAAAGGAAACAAATAAACTGGGCTGTAAATATGTGTAGTGCCCATGTCAGCAGTTATTTCCAAAATAAATATTGTGCTTACATCAGCGATCACTGCCTGCCATTATGAATCTAAATGTAATGTCCTCAGGTCCCATGTCCTCACCACACCAGCTTCCTCTGCCACAGACTGTTTCTGTCCAGAGGCAGAACACTTGGTCTGTACCTCGTGATGTGTCCTGATTAATGTGGTGACGCTCAAATGTTACTGATCTTATACATCTTAATGAGAGATGTTCATGAAAGTGAATTACTGAACATATTAAGGTTTAAACATAATTAGTAAAGTAGCGAAGCTTCAGTTCACAGTTTTGTTTTGGTTAAACCGATTGTTTCAGTGTGGGCAGTAAAAAGGTTATATCTTACACAGGCTCCGCCCTCTACTGGACTCTATGGGTACTACCTCTTAACCATACTATGCGAGCATTCACCTACTGAGATATCTATAAACGTAGTCGGCCCCTCGGGGCGGGCCTACCTGAATGCGTGCGCAAGCCCACCGTATATAAGGCGGCCACGCCTCTTAACTGTCATCCTTTTCTCTTCAGCGAGCGAGCAACAACTGAATCAGAGAAAGTAAAACGTTTGAAAGAAGAAGAAAGAGTTATCATACCTTCATGGAGTCGCCACTTCTAGAGACCCGGGCCTGTTCTTCGTGCCCTGGCTTAATAGCGGGCGCCTATCCCAGAGGCCGAGGCGGTGCCATTCACGTTCGCCATTCACGTTCGCAATTCCAGCAGGGCGGATGGCTCCGTTTGCCGGGGAGGAGGATGATGAGGACTTCTCGTTGTCGGGGACTTCCGGGTCTGGCGTCCATGGAAGTCCACCACCCAGGTCAGTACTTCCCCCTAGGTGATGACCATGGCGGCGGAGCGTGGCCATCTGCTCCCAGCAGGCAGCAGGCTGGGCAGAGAGCCTCTGCCAAAAAGAACGTGATGATCTCCTGGGAGTCCCCTTGTTTACGGAAGGGCTCTTTGGATCGATTTCCTTGGTCACGTGGATGAGGAGTAGTTGCAGCTTGGCGTATGCTGCTTCTTGCTCATCCTCAGAGGACAGAACACTGTCCCACACTCGCCGCCCCTTGTAAAGGAAAGGAGCCAGCAGGTGGGCGCGCGCACGTGAGTGGAATAAACCGCAGAAAGTGCTGTCAAAGCACTGTACGGGTTCAAGAGACGCTATTGCCGGCGTGCTGTTGTCCGAAAACACACCTTGCCTGGTATAATAGCTCCGATTAATGCGTTTCATCATTGAATGTGAAACACAGCGTTAATACGAAGGCGCGCGGCTCCCGTTAGAGAGGCCGCGGTGCGTTCAGGGACCTCCGCAGTAGAACGGTCGGTTACGTATTGTAACTCTAGTTCTAGAGTGGTGTGTGTGTGTGTGTGTGTGTGTGTGTGTGTGTGTGTGTGTGTGTGTGTGTGTGTGTGTGTGTGTGTGTGTGTGTGTGTGTGTGTGTGTGTGTGTGTGTGTGTGTGTGTGTGTGTGTGTGTGTGTGTGTGTGTGTGTGTGTGTGTGTGTGTGTGTGTGTGTGTGTGTGTGTGTGTGTGTGTGTGTGTGTGTGTGTGTGTGTGTGTGTGTGTGTGTGTGTGTGTGTGTGTGTGTGTGTGTGTGTGAGAAAAATGCATTCAGTAAAAACGATTGCATTTATAGTTTAAGCTTATAGTATATACCATTTAAATAATCTAATAAGAGTGCATTGACGTAGACACATTGTGCCTCTTCATCTATACATTTTAGTTCTTACTCTTTCACTTAAATCCTAAAAACTTAGATCTTATATTTAAAACTAAGGTTATTACTACTTCTCATTCTTCTAAATCTATTCTCTCTCTACTTCTCATACTCTCTACTTCTGTAATATATTTATTCTATTTTCTCTTTATCCAAACCTTTCCCCTCGCTGACCTCTCGAGGTTCTATTAGAGGGTAACAGGTTGCAGAGAGGCCTATTCCGGCCGGGGAGTGTGGAACGTAGTCACAGACCTACTCCTACACCTCTAACCAATTCCAATTAAGGTTCCAGTGGGGACCTTTCTCCCTGCGTGTGCCTCTCCACCTCTGTTTCTTACTTCTTCTCAACCTATCCTAAGGGAGTCCATGTACGTAGATACGTTGTGCCTCTCCACCTCTGTTCCTTACTTCTTCTCAACCTATCCTAAGGGAGTGCATGTACGTAGACACGTTGTGCCTAGGAATGGAAGCTCAGCTGTGTACTGACAGAGTGGATGGACTGGACACTGAGACTGGGTTACTCACTCCAGTTTTGCAGCCTCCCTCCTCCATTCAGGGGCATAAGAGAGGCAAATCTATCCTCCTAGGAGGAGATATGTTTCCTTTCAACAGAAATTCAGGCCTTCTTGCAAGAATGGTGTGTTACGTATTGTAACCCTAGTTCTAGAGTTCTAGAGGTGTGTGTGTGTGTGTGTGTGTGTGTGTGTGTGTGTGTGTGTGTGTGTGTGTGTGTGTGTGTGTGTGTGTGTGTGTGTGTGTGTGTGTGTGTGTGTGTGTGTGTGTGTGTGTGTGTGTGTGTGTGTGTGTGTGTGTGTGTGTGTGTGTGTGTGTGTGTGTGTGTGTGTGTGTGTGTGTGTGAAAAATATGCAAAATATGCATTCAATAAAAACGATTGCTTTCATCCCAGAGTGAAGTCATCTCTCTCCACAATTCCAAATTTCCCCACAATGTCTCGTTGCTCAAAACGGCAAGATCCGTTTCATACGATGTTAATTTGGCACGCACATGTGAGTGTGATTAACTGCAGGAAGTGCTATCAAAGCGCTATGCGGGTGAAGGGACATTATGGCCGGCGTGTTGCAGAAAACACACCTCGTCTAGTGTAATAGCTCCGATTGATGCATTTCACCCTCTGTGTGAAGACGGAGTTATGACGGGGCGCACGGCCCCCCGAGGGTGTGCCGCGGTGCGTTCAAGGACCTCTGTAGAAAATCGGCCCTTTCTGTGTCAGCCCCCCATGAGCCAATCTTCCTTTTATGGAAGGTTTGGCGGCGGAGTGGGCCGTCGGAGAGTGCTACAGCTTAGCTGCGACTCCACAGCTGCTTGCAGGTCCCCTAACACAGTCTTATGGGGAATGGAAGCTTAGCTGTGTACTGACAGAATGAATGGACAGGACACTGAAACTGGGGTAGTTTTGCAGCATCCCTCCTCCATTCAGGGGCTTAAGAGAGGCAAATCTATCATCCCAGGAGGAGATTCAGGCCCTGTTGCAAAAACAGGCTGTGGGTGTTTCTCAATGTCGAGTAAAGCTGCTCCGGAGCCACTATTTCAAGCATACTACATACCACCGAAGGACTGTTCCTATGTCCAGCATACTTGGAATTCTACCGAGCCCGGCGTACTTCGTAGCGAGAAATTTCGAGGCTGCACATGTGTAGACTCTGCGGTCTTAAAATCCCCACAATGCTTTGCGCACGAACAAATTTCCCCAAATCTGTGGCAGAAAATGTAAGGCAGGAAGTATTCTTGTCTCGCTTCTGAAGCAAGTGACTCGGAAGGCATGTGCTACCAAGCAAGCGTACTCGACATTGAGAAACACCCTCTGTCTGTTGTGCACTTTCAGGAGAGAGAAAAGGGGCTTTACTCCATGTACTTCCTGGTTCCCAAGAAGACAGGAGAATTCAGACCCATTCTGGATCTTCGCAGCCTGAATCAGCACATTGCCTGCAAAAAGTTCCATATGTAAACCAATTACTGGAACTAGGGCAGCTGGGCGATTGGTTCACAACCATCGACCTGAAGGACGTTTACTTTCATGTCAAAAATTGCTCCAAAGCACAGAAAGTATTTGCTTTTTGCCTTCCAGGGGGGTAGCCTACGAGTTCAACAGACTACCGTTTGGTTACTCCCTGTCCCGACGCATGTTCAGCAAATGTGTGGCCACAGCGTTTCAGCCGCTTCGCGACCATGGCATGAGGGTTTTGTAATACGACCTCATAGTCATGGCCAGGTCCAGAGAAGAGGCAAACACAGCCCAATTGATCCAAGTGGATTGAGGTCAATTGGAAGAAGAGCAGTCCCATACCTCACCAGCAGGTGGGGTATCTGGGGATTTTTGTTACATCTGCCTGCGTAAGAGCAGACATCCCTGCTTCAGGCAGTTTGCAGACTTCGACAGGGGGCAACGGTGACAGCCTTGACCA
Source organism: Notothenia rossii (assembly GCF_949606895.1). Taxonomy (NCBI): domain Eukaryota; kingdom Metazoa; phylum Chordata; class Actinopteri; order Perciformes; family Nototheniidae; genus Notothenia; species Notothenia rossii. The sequence continues at coordinate 32,282,278 of NC_136910.1, read as the reverse complement.
TCATGCAGACTCTAGGTCTCATGGCGGCTGCTCACCTCGTGGTACCGCTGGGGTTACTTACTCGTCTGCAGAGATGGTTTTCCGGCCTTCGTTTAGATCCCAAGAGGCACAAACGACGTCTGTTGACAACCCCCCCCCCCTCAGTGGAGGGCAACCTCCGATACTGGGGGTCCCCAAAGCATCTGCGGAGGGGAACTCCGCTGGGGCGGGTGACCTCCCACGTCACAGTGTTCAAGATGCATCCGTGACAGGATGGGGGGGGGACCTGCCTACAGAGAGCTATAGGTGGTGGCTGGTCTCTGACAGAAACTCGGCACATCAACCTTTTAGAGCTACGGGCAGTAGTACTGCTCCTACAGCACTGCAAGCCCTTACTACAGGGCAAACATGTGCTGGTGAGGAGCGACAAAAACATACATCAACAGGCAGGACGGAGTCAGCTCCGCCGCCTTGTTTAGCGCAGCAGAGAACCTGTGGTTATGGGCTTCAGAGAATGTTTTCATCTCTGAAGGCACCCCACATTCCGGGATTGGAGAACAGGGCGGCCGGCCTCATGTCAAGAGGCGGGGCCCTGCTAGACTGAATGGTGGTTCTCCCTGGCTCGGCAGGACAATCCACCCTTGGGGGTGAACACGTTTGCACACGAGCCATGGCCAAGATAGCAGCTCTACGCCTTTCCACCGCTGCGTCTCATTCTCCCCCTGCTGGAGAGGGTGAGACGAGAACGTCTGTTCCTCCATACAGGGCTTGTAGTCCCCCACACTCACACATGTCCCCCACACTCACACACGCCTCATGGACGATTCCTCACTATTTTCCATGCACACTCTTCACGAGGTAAGCGTGTCTGAGTGTGCTCTACCAGGCAAGTAAACTGCGGCCCCGACTTCTCCACGGTCACAGCCGGAGGAGAAGAAGTTATGGAGCAGTGGCTGTTAACCAAAATTCGGTCAGGAGCAGTGTGATGCATGGATGTATAATAGAGAACCGCAGTGACGCGTCATAAAACCCGGAAGTAAACTTCTTCCGGTTCCTTCGTCAAAAACCAATGCAATTTCTCCATAGGATTTTGGAAAATAGCTCAAAATAAGGTCTGTGGTTGACACACATTTAAGAGAGGGATCACGCTTTGTTCAGCCGGATAATCTCCACATGTCAACCCTACTTTTATAATTTTTTAATCATAAATCTAGTCGCCAGAAGCAAAATACTAACGTTATGCTATAGACTAATTACAAGCCAGTACAGCAGCAGGGTCGCACGACTTCAACGTCACACCAACTTAAGATCGTTTCAACTGACTTGCACTGCAACTGCACTTTGAACTATTTAAATATATTAATATTTTAAACTGTATACCCCGATTATCTAGGCCCTTTTTGTTTGGTTTAATGTATACCACGTTTATCTAGGTAGGCCCTTTTTGTTTTGTTTTATGTATACATGTCACACTGTGGGAAACGATATTTCAAGATTTCTGGATGTATAACACATGTAGAATTTTTGACAATAAAGCTGACTTTGACTTTCGCGCGCTTACATATTTTAACAAAGCTTTTCATTTTAGCCACACTGAATTTAACTAGAAGTCATGGCTGTGTCAATTACCAGTCTGATATCGTTTTACAAAGATGACAAGAAGAGTGTAGACAGAGGAGAGAACCACTACAAGTCAGGACACGTTACAGTGCAGCCTAGATGAAGGTTTGCTTACCGGTGTTGTCAGGGCTAGCATGAGGGACAAGGTTTATAGTGTCGGTGAGTAGTGATAGCAAGAGTACCGTTAACCTAGAGTTAATTTATTCACATTAATTCCCATCAACAAATCCATTTTATGTGTCACATGAAATCTTTATTAGGCAAGGCAAGGCAAGTTTATTTATATAGCACTTTTCAACACAAGGCAATTCAAAGTGCTTTACAAAAAATGAAAGACATTAAGAAAATGGCATTTAAAATCAGTCATTAAAAAGAAAAGCTAATAAAATAAACATTCGAAGAAAAAATACATGGATAAAAGTTACAGTGCAGTCTAAGATATGAATAGTTCAATTAAAAGCAGCGACAAAAATAAAAGTCTTCAGCCTGGATTTAAAAGTAGTCAGAGTTGCAGTGGACCTGCAGGTTTCTGGGAGTTTGTTCCAGATATTTGGAGCATAATAACTGAACGCTGCTTTACCATGTTTAGTTCTGACTCTGGGGACAGAAAGCTGACCAGTCCCTGAAGACCTGAGAGATTTGGATGGTTCATAATTTAGCAGGTGGTCAGAAATGTATTTTGGGCCTAAACCATTCAGTGCTTTATAAACAGCAGCAGTATTTTGAAATCTATTCTTTGACACACAGGAAGCCAGTGTAAAGACTTCAGAACAGGAGTGATGTGATCCACTTTCTTAGTGTTAGTGAGGACTCGAGCAGCGGCGTTCTGAATCAGCTGAAGCTTTCTAATAGATTTTTTGGTGAGACCTGTGAAGACACCATTGCAGTAGTCCAGTCTACTGAAGATAAAAGCATGGACAAGTTTTTCCAAATCATGCTGTGACATTAGTCTTTTAATCCTAGATATGTTCTTAAGGTGATAGTAATCTGATTTAGTAACTGTTTTAATGTGACTGTTGAAACTCAGGTCAGAGTCCATGACTACACCTAGATTTCTGGCTTTATCTGTTGTTTTGAACATTGCAGACTGAAGCTCAGCGCTAACTTTTAAACATCCTGCCTTGGCTCCAAAAACCATTACCTCAGTTTTATCTTTGTTTAATTGGAGAAAGTTCTGACACATCCAGTCATTGATTTGTTCAATGCACTTACTCAGTGTTTGAATTGGAGCATAGTCTCCTGGTGAAATGGTTACGTAAATTTGTGTGTCATCCGCATAGCTATGGTAACTTATTTTGTTGTTCTTCATTATCTGAGCCAGTGGTAGCATGTAGACGTTAAAGAGAAGATGCCCCAAGATTACAAATATTACACACCAGAAAACACAGAAATATCCATGAAATAAACATACAGTAGGCTATAAACAATTAAAGGGATAATTGGGAAGGCATTACAAATGTAAATATATTTTTAAATAATAAAACAATCCCACCACCACAGGTATCTAGGAGAAGAGGGAATTCTCTCCACAAAATATGAATGCCCATGTGGAGAATGGAAATGCAGTCATGCGGCTGCATGAGCCATCTTTGCCATCCACAATTTCAGCTGCACTGACACCCCCTGTCAGTGGAAGAAGCCAAAGGCAGCTAAACGTACACATTCAGTGGAGGAGCTATTTCCTCCAACCAATAACTAATTTAACCCGCTGACAAGAGAGCCCACCTCCAAAGATCGTGACTGGCTGAGGAACAGACTCGGGGGTAGGTTCTCAGGAATTTCTTGGCTTCTCTCCCCCGAGCCAGAAGAGGAACACTGCAGCTTGGAAACACTTACTGTTCCTGAAATGATCAAATTTGTTGGGCCTCAGGGACCTGAGGCAATTGTGGCAAGCATGGCATTGTCTGAAGAGCAACAGAGGGCAATTCAGGTGGCTACCACTGGTCAGCGAACCAACCCAAACTGGCATTTGTTCAGGAAAGGAAGGTTGACTGCCAGCAACTTTGGAGCTGTCCTGAGGTCAAAGCGTGTGACTGCTTCCCTTATTGCCAGGGTGCTAGGGCAACAACAGGCCCTTGATGGTGTTTTGTCTGTCCAGTGGGGGACTATAAATGAATGTGAGTGCGTCAGGGCATTCACCACTGCAACCCAGATGCAGGTCCATGAGTCAGGATTGTTGGGGGCATCTCCAGATGGTCTGGTAGGGTCTTCCGCTGTGCTGAAGGTAAAGTGTCCCTACGGAGCCAGGGAAATTACAATTAGTGAAGCATTGCAAATCAAGGGCTTCTGTGTCAGTAAGGAAGGAGAAACATTCAGCCTGCGTGAGGAACATCCTTACTGGCACCAAGTGCAAGGTAAGCTTCACCTCACTGCAAGAAAGAAGAAGAAATTAAAAAATTGTGAATCGTTTTTAATTTACATTTACTCGCCTTTGCAATGTTGTGGTTGTCAGAGTGTTAGGTTTTCTGTCAGCTCGTCTGTTGGGAAGATATAAAATATTATTTTCATGGAAGTCACCCCGTCACATATAAGAGCATTAAGACATACATAGGCTAAAACAAAACATCTAAAAATATAACCTTGCACTTTGATAAGTCTTGTGAACATTTTCACTATTTTGACATTTTTATAGATCAAAATTGAACTAAAGAAATAAATGGTAGATTAATCCATATTGAAAATAGGTGTCAGCTGCTACACTAATTATAATAGTTATATTTCTTAATTTATTAAGATAAGATATTACTGTATTGATCCCAATTTGGGAAATGTTTGTGTCGCAGCAGCATAACAAGAAAAACAAAATATAAGTTATTATATATACAAAAGTATGTGAGGGATGGGATATTAAATTGAATATAAATGTAAAATGTACATGTGATTTTACGTCCAAGAGAAGCTATGGAGCAGAGAGTTCTCTGCCAGCCAGAGGTGATTTGTTATTAGTTCAATATGTCAAACTGATTTCCCTGACTACAATCTTTAGTTACATGGTGAAACGTTATGCTGCTTGTACTAATTAGACTTATCATATAAGCCACACAGGTTTTAATAGGATTTATTCATTATCTTTACTTATGTTGCAGTCTTTTCAGCAGCGCCATCTCTAAAATGGCGATACAGTCACAACCCATCATTTACATTTCACCATGACATGGACAAAAATGTAACGTCAGCTTACCTCATGGCAAGAATCCAGACTCTCCTTTGGAAAACATTGGCCGGGAAACGATAGAACAAGCACGTTTCATGCGAAGACCTGTGGCTGCAACCCGGAGCAAAGCAACAAACCATTGCGTAGCTAACTAGTAGCGCTAGCTTTAGCTAACGTTAGCTAACGAAACGAACGGCCGAGTAAAATTGGAAAACACTGGTAATTAATTATTCTATAATTTGTAAAACTACGGTGTTAAAAACGACAATTTCAAAAATACAGATTCTAATGGTCAGATATAGATATACAGATAATAAAGATAGGCATGTACTTGCTTTCAAGCAGAACACAGGGGAAAACAAACTTAGCGGGAGTGTTTACGTGTTAGGCGTAATGACGTACAACGGCCTCGATAATTTCTGTAGTCCTATTCAGCCACTCGGTAACAACCATCGTTTTTCAGACACGTAAACTCTTCAAAAATCACCAGTGGGGTCACTGCTCATGTATTTAATGTCGTAGAACAAAACGTGATTTATCTCTTAAATGTGTGTCAACCACAGACCTTATTTCGAGCTATTTTCCAAAACGCTATGGAAAAAATGCATTGCTTTTTGACGAAGGAACCGGAAGTGCTAAAAATGCTAACTTACTTCCGGGTTTTTGGACGCGTCACTAAGGTTCTCTATAAGAACTGGATACAGTGTGGGAGGCGGGGCCTCATTCATTCCTATGAGAGTTGCTCATTGGCGCATGGATGACAAAATGGCCCAACTTTTGAGGGAGTGAAACGTCACAGATTACCCAGCATGCCTGAAAAGTACCCTTATGTGCGCTCATAGAGCATGCGCAACTTTAACCACGCCCCCCAAAAGTCTCGTTCACATCAAGCACGTCAATTTGCGTACACGTAACAGCACCGCGCGTTCTGGATTGTTATGATGGATTTGATATTAACAAGGCGGCCGCAGCAGTTAGCAGCTTGCAGCTAGCGGCTAGCTGCTGCTAGCTCTGGCTGCCTCTCAGAAAAGCGCCATCTTCTGTCAACAGGAAGAACTGAGCCTCCCAACCAGCATTCTGACCATGAGTCTGACTCACTAAATGAAGCTCAGCACAAGTTCTTTCAGGAAGACTGGGTATGTATACATTCACTCCGCAGCTGCTTATAATCAGCTCATCACGGGCGCTGTCTTTAACCTATTACATTCACCTCATTCTCCAGCAGCCAATAACCGAACTGCAGCCAAACTTTAAATGGTTCTCCTCTCTCCTGCAGTCAGCTGTGATTTCAGGTGTTCATGCTGCCGCCCACCTCCTCTCCACCCACCTCCTTTCATCATATCCAGAGCCAGGGGAGCTAATCCAAAGACCTCATCACACCTCCTCTTCATCCCATCGCCTCATCAAATCCAGATCTTTTTCATCATCATCATCATCATCATCATCATCATCATCATCATCATCATCATCATCATCATCATCATCACCACCAGTGTCTATACCCCGGGGAGGTTCCCTATATGCTCACGGTCGCATTTCCCCCTTTAGATATAAGATTTCAGGATCGGGGTCTAATCACCAAAGACTTAACATTTATCATATGACATGTGTCAATACATTTTCTTTAAACAAAATGAAGTCTCTCCTGATTGAACTGTCTGGACCCCATCCTCAACTTCTTTTCAAACCATAAAATGCCTTCATAGGGCTTTCCTGTTGATCATGTTTGGTGGATTTTTTTATTTAATAATTGCAATCAATATTATATATATTACCCAGTGACGTGCGGTGAGGTTCATGGCTGGTGAGGCACTGACTCTTTCAGAGTCCGATTTACAAATATTATATTTTGACCTTAATCAAAATATTTGGTTATTTTCAAAAGCTTTTTTAGTCTGATGCTTCGATTCATTTTAAACAGACCGTTCAACAAAAGGATACCCAAAATCTAAATATTGGATGGTAAGATCCCATTTTCATTACAATTGTGGTCTTAGCTTGACTTGAAGATTAAGTCCATGCTCTCCTTCTGGACAACAATCTCTATTCGTTTTTTGTAAAAGTCCTCCTAATCTTCCTGTAGTTTCAAAAGTCTAGTTTGTTGTTTGTGTCTACCGTCTCTGCGTAGAATAACAGTAGCAACATGAACCTGTGGGCTCACGTGCGCCCCCTTCAGTGCGGCAGAGGTTATGGCTGCCTCTCCTGCTGCTTTTTTCATTGCCGTTATATGATGAGACCAGCGAGCCTAAATATCATATATACGTTAAATAAGTTATTTAGAGACTATGGATGGCGAGGATACATTCTATAAAGGGATCTACAAACATTACATTGGTGACCTACAGTGAGATGGTAACAGGCATGCGCTTAGGGCCCGCTTTCCAGACAGTTTCTGTGGGGTGACACATTCTGAGGTGAGGCAGAGCTCATCTGTGCCTCACCTCACCCCACAGTTACTGGCTTGAGTGTGCTCACAAAATAAGTGCCCGCGCTAAATTAGTGCCCGTGCTCCAGTGGGCTTACGAGAGGCAGAGCTCGTCCCTGCCTCACTTCTCATCGCTACCCGTAGTTGTAGCGGAGCTCAGCAAAATGGCTGATTTTGACTTTAAAAAGCGATTGGAATCATACATAAATCACACTTACATCATAGATCAGTGGAGACATTTTATTATTATTACTATTTAGTTTTTCTTTAGTTGTTATCCGTTACATTGGAGTATGACAGGTGAGGCTCTGCCTCCCCTGACTGCACGTCGCTGATATTACCTTTTAATCTATATTGTGTGGTGCTACGTGATAGGACATAATTCACCGTGTGTTTTGTGTGTGTTGCAACCCGGACCCGTTAGTGAGGGCACCGGGGTTGTTGTTCATTCATGCTAGCTTTACATACAGCAACAAGCTAATGTCTTACCTGTCTGAATGTTTCGTGTTAATAAAGTGTGGAGTTCCATACTGAACACACCGCCTCCGACTCCCATTCATCGGCTCTACACTGGTGACCCTGACGTTTTCGAGAACGTTTCCGAAGACTCAATGAACATGGCTAGTAGCGATGTTTTTGTAAAACTGCCGGAGTTTTGGGAGCATGCCGCTGCGGCGTGGTTTGCACACGTGGAGGCGCACTTCGCCTGCCGTGATGGGGATTTGAAATACTACCATGTAGTAGCAGCGCTGGGAAGCTCCACGTCATCCAGGTTGGTGGGATTTATCGCTGACCCCGTACACCATGGCAAATATGAGGCGATTAAGGGCCTTCTCCTTAAGACATTTAGCTTATCTGCTAAGGAGAGGGCCCGCCAGATTCTTGAAATTCAAGGCCTAGAGGATAGCAAGCCATCTCAGCTCATGGAGAAGATGCTGAATCTGCTAGGAGGGGAAGATCCCCAGATTTTATTCATGGAGACATTCCTACGCCACTTGCCTTCCCGTGTCCAGACGGCGCCAACACGTCCATTACAGAGCCCCGTGCATCGGCTGAAGAAGCCAACCTTTTTTTCTTGGCTACCCAGCAGCCCAGTGCAGAGGCGCTAGCTGTGACACTCAGCGCCCCCGCAACAGTCAAGAAGGCTTGGGGGAGACTTGACACGACAGCAGCAAGCCGGCGTGGAGACACAGGAGAGTGTTTTTACCACGCGCGGTTCGGGACCAGCGCGAAGTAGTGTGTCGCTCCCTGCAGCTACAAGCCTCCGGGAAACGGAGGAGTGGCGGTAGTGGCCCTGAGCGTTGGCGGGACGAGCAGGCTTCTCTTCGTCAGCGACAGAGTCTCGGGATGTTTGTTTTTGTGTGACACGGGGGCTCAACGCAGTGTAGTTCCTGATTCGAGGGAAGACGTCGCTCGTGGGGGACATGGACTGCGATTGTCCACGGCTAATGGCGGCCCCATTCGCACATACGGCGTAAGGCCTATGTGTTTGTCCATTGGAGGACAACGTTTCAACTGGGATTTTGTGACGGCAACCATTTCTTTTCCCCTCCTCTGGGCGGATTTTTTATGTGCTCACGGACTCCTTTGTGGACGCTTGGTTGATGCCTTGACGTTTTCCTCCCTCGTTTGTAGACTTAGCAAGGCAGCTTACCGCTGTCGGGCTCGCTGTCGGGAGCGGACATTTTTCTCAGGCTGTTGGCTGACTTTCCGGACCTGATTCTGCCCACCTTCTCCGCGCTCACCACCAAGCATGGGGTGGAGCACCACGTCACAACCGAAGGTCCCCCAGTCTACGCCAGGGCCCGGCGATTGAACCCTTCTAAGCTTGCAGTAGCGAGGGCGGAGTTTTCAACCATGGAATGCCTGGGTATCCTCCGTCGTTCTGACAGTCCATGGGCCTCGCCTCTACACGTCGTTCCCAAGCCGAACGGCGGTTGGCGCCCGTGTGGGGATTACCGCCGCCTCAACGACGCCACGACACCTGAACGCTACCCGGTGCTGCACATACAAGATTTTTCGGCACATCTGGCCGGTACGTCTGTGTTTTCGAAAGTGGACCTGGTGCTTGGTTACCACCAGGTGCCCATGCATCCCCTGGACGTCCCTAAGACAGCAGTGATTACGCAATTTGGACTTTTCGAGTTCCTGCGGATGCCTTTTGGGCTCAAAAACGCCGCCCAAACGTTCCAGCGCCTGATGGATTCGGTGCTGCGGGACATGCCGTTCGTGTTCGTCTACCTGGACGACATACTCGTCGCCAGCGCTTCAGTGAAAGAGCACCTGTCAAACCTCTGAGCCCTTTTCACGAGGCTCAGCCAACACGGGTTGATCATCAATCCTGCAAAGTGCCAGTTCGGGGTGTTTGATATTGACTTCCTCGGACACCGCGTCACCAATGGCGGTGCAGCACCCCTGCCGGCAGAAGCTGAGTCTGCTTTCACGGAGGTCAAGACTGCGTTGGCTCAGGCGGCCCTGTCGGCGCACCCATCATCCACGGCTCCCATCCCCATTACCATAGACGCATCGGACTACGCCGTTGGTGCAGTGCACGAACAGTGGGTGGAGGGCGTTTGGCTGCCACTCGCCTTTTTCAGCCGCCAGCTGACGCCCAGAGAACGCAAGTACAGCGCTTTTGACCGAGAGCTCCTTGGACTTTATTTGGCTGTGCGGCACTTCAGATTTTTGCTGGAAGGCCGTGAGTTTACGGTGTTTGTCGACCACAAGCCGGTGTTCACCACAGACATTAAGCACGTGGCTGGCAAGTCGAACCTGGTGGCAGATTGCCTCTCCGAAGTCGTCATCGGAGCCGTCCAGTTGGGCCTGGACTATACTCGCATGGCGGCAGACCAGGTCACAGACCCCGGCGTCCAGGCTCTGAAGGTGGAGGGTGCGGGGCTGCGCTTGGAGGACGTGGTGTTCGGCGACGCAGGCGTTACCCTCTGTGTTCGAGGCAGTGCACGGCCTGTCACACCCCAGCGTTAAGCCTTCGGTGCGCTTGGTGGCCGCGAAGTTCTTCTGGCATAGGCTGAAAAAGGACGTGATGACTTGGGCTGGTGAGTGCGTGGCTTGTCAGCACGCTAAGGTGCACCGCCACACGAAGGCCGAGTTCACGTCCGAGCTCTGGAACGCCGTGGCGAGTGGTTTGGGGGTTAAGCTGCACAGGACTACCGCTTACCACCCTCAGGCTTTGTGAGCGGTTCCATCGCTCCATGAAGGCGGCCCTCAAGGCCGGCCTTCCGGACGGTAATTGGGTCGACAAGCTGCCTTGGGTGATGCTGGGCCTGAGGGCCGCGCCTAAGGAGGATCTGCAGTGCTCCACGGCGGAGTTGGTATACGGTCAGCCGCTGAGGGTTCCGGGGGATTTCCTCCCCAACGCATCGGCTCCCTTGTCGGCGACAGCCCAGCGGGCTTTCCTGCAGGATGCCGCTGAGGCCTTTGCTCTGATCCCCACTACTCGGCACGGTACTCAGGCGTCCCGGGTTCCCGTGGAGCTCCGCTCGGCGGGGCATGTGTTTATCCGGCACGACGCGCGAAGGGGACCCCTACAGCCCCCTTACGATGGGCCTTTCCGGGTTCCGGAGCACGGGGACAAACACCTTGTGGTCAACCTGGGTGGTAAGGCCGAGCACGTCTCGGTGGACCAGGTGAAGGCTGCTCACCTGGAATTAGACCAGCCGGTGGTGCTGGCTCGACCTCCGCGACGGGGCCGCCCCCCGGCCTCTACCCCTGTCTCGGAATCGGGGCCTACGGTTCCGGTCCCAACTATTCCGGGGGCCACACAGGCTGACGTCGCTTTTCCGACTCCCGTGCGCAGGAGTCGTAGGGGTCGGCGTGTCGTTCCTCCCCACCACGCTGATTTTGTGTACATCTGGGGGGGCTTGCGTGGTGCCACGTGATAGGACATAATTCGCTGTGTGTTTTGTGTGTATTGCAACCCGGACCCTTTAGTGAGGGCACCGGGGTTGTTGTTCATTCATGCTAGCTTTACATACAGCAACAAGCTAATGTCTTACCTGTCTGAATGTTTCGTGTTAATAAAGTGTGGAGTTCCGTACTGAACACACCGCCTCCGACTCCCATTCATCGGCTCTACAATAAATTGTATTTACATTTGTTGTCACTATTTTTTCCACCTAGTTCTATGGCAGCCGTCAGAGGTATACAAGTGTTAACATCTCTTTTAGGTTTCATTTCTTATTTTTGTGTCTTATTTATAATTTCTATATAAAATGCTGATTTCTACCTGAAATGCTTATGTGTTTTTAATTACATTTTCGTAGAGCTTTGGCTTTTTCAGCTGAATAAATATTATAACTCTAGATGGTTTTGTTCAGCATTGCCAGCTTCACTGTTGAGCTTTATGTTGTTGCCAGCATTCTCCTTTGCTCTGAAATCAAAATGTGGATAAGCATAAAACAACACTAAAATAAACACTACAATACAACTTGTTATTTGACACACACAAGGTTGTTCATTTGTTCAACTGTTAATTTGATAGAGCTTTGACACATATATCTTTATTTATATATGTATAAGTATGACGACTTCCTCTGGCGATATCATATAGTATAGCTCAGGGGTTTTCAAAGTGTGGGTAGGTGAGCCTCCCCTCAGAGAACATAAGAACAGCCGGGCCCCCCCTCCCAATTATTATTGCTGTTATTATTATTATTATTGTTGTTGTTGCTATAATGCAGCGGTATTCAATTGCATTTCAAAGAGGTCCAGTAAGAGAAAATGTAATTAAATGCTCTGTTTTCGCTGTCTACCTTCCACCATTTGAAATTACTCCGACTGTTTCTCTCCTCTTGTCGTGTCTCTGTGTGTGTTTGAATCTATCGTGCTGTCTGCACCGATTTGATTGGCTGAGTAGCGTCACCTCCTTAAAACATTACACAATAACTTTTTTAAACCTTTTTATTTTTATGTTTTAAACATATTCTATAAAACTCCCCCACTACTTGGACTATTCCTTGCACCCCTCTAGAATAAGCCCGAATGGTCTCAACCATATTGCATCAGTAACGTGCACTTATTATTATAACAAGATCGCAAGGACGCTGATCGGAAAATTTAGTGTTGTTCAGTTTGTGTGTTGTGGAACATGCGTGTCCGTGCATGAAAATATACCACACACCCAATTACAATTGCATGTTCAATTCACTACCCTGGAAGTTAATACAGTTGTTAAAATTGGAACAGCCTGTGGACAGCCGTTTTTCCTTGCATGTCAGTCGCCGACACCTTCTTACAGAGGACAGGCACATCTAGCTGCAGCACGACCCCTATATTTCCGCACGCCGTGTTCTCAAGACATCTTTTTTTTTAACATTTTCAACATGGTGGATACATTTTTATATGCTCCCGGTAACACACTGAACGTTAACTTTGCCTCCTTATTACACTCACCCCTACTTTAGTGGGAACAATGAGTCTGCATCTTTGATGCACAGAGGAATAAACGCAAATCATCCTCTGGCTGCAGCCTTGACCGGTACTTGCTTTTGATCAAAGTCAATGCGGAAAACCTGCACTCACACAGGTAGGTGGAGGTGAAGGGAATGAGCACTTTTACAGCCGTTTTGGCGAGGTGGGGGAACTCGGTCTCCACAGACAGCCACAAGTGGGCAAGTGTCACTTTACTCGTCTTTTTCTCGTTCTTTTGTGTCTCACGCTGCGCTCCCCCTGAAGCTCTCTGGCGCCCCCCAGGGGAGGCGCGCCTCACACTTTGAAAACCGCTGGTATAGCTAATTAATCTGGGTCAAAACGTGTTGTGCCCACATGCAAAGGTTGTAAACTCTGACTTATCCCTGCGTGTTATTATAGTAATAGCAAACAGCAACGTTCAACTCCTTTAATGGTATATTGCAAGTGCAATAAGAAGCTACAGGGACGTTAATCTATGTCGGTAATATTAACTTTATTTAATACAAGATTTACATCATAAAGTCCATGTAGTATAATATTTTACAAATGATGAATTACAGCAAACATGTGCAATATATCCATTATTACAGCTCCGTGGGCTGGCAGTAAGGCGATATGGGTCCGTTCTTATTGTGCATCCATGTGTAAAGGTAAAACCATAGGGTAAAACTCATGTAGTACTGAACACGTCACATGAATGTGCCGGGCGGCGTGGTCCCGTGGGTTGGATGCACGTTCATAATGCAGAGGGAAATAACTCTCAGAATAACGTTATTAGCACATTTTTACAACTTGAGGAACTAATTTTTTTAATAAGGGCTATACAAGTGTTCATACTGGGTAGTTTATTTAGTTTAAAAAAAATTATCCAACGATTTACAGACCACTCTTTCTCCATGTAAGTCAATGGGAAAAAGTATTTCCGGGCCTGGCAACCAAACAGAAGTGTAGTACCGCCGTTTGGCCACCACAAATATTTTCATCTTAGTCCGGCGCACTTCCTGGGGGCTTGGTGTGATGTGTCGATGTTGTTGGACGACAGGGCGTTTATGCATCAGGGCTCCACCCACTGTACCCATAGAGTCCAGTAGTGGGCGGAGCCTGTGTAAGATATAGCGGGGGGTTACGTATTGTAACCTAGTTATATAAGCACAGGCGGAGCCCTCTACTTGGGGCCCTGTCTGTCCTATGCCGCTCGCTGAAGAGGGTGTAGGATGACAGTCAGGAGGGGTGGCCGCCTTATATACGGTAGGCTTGTGCACGCATTCAGGTAGGCTCGCCCCGAGGGGCCGGCTACGTTTATAGATATCTCAGTAGGTGAATGCTCGCATAGTATGGTTAAGAGGTAGTACCCATAGAGTCCAGTAGAGGGCTCCGCCTGTAACGTAACGGGGGGTTACGTATTGTAACCCTAGTTATATAAATAACTAGGGTTACAATACGTAACCCCCCGTTTCTGACTCCATGAGCTGACATAACTAACCCTAACTCCCACCCATGTTATGACCACTAAAGGACCTGGGGAATAACTGTGATGTCATTTTATTTCCTCCCTCTCATTAATCATCACACCCTAAGGGTTGTAACTGAGGATGAGAGTGAAACACCGTTTGCTTCTCTCACAACCAGCTGTGTATATTACCCAAAATTCTCATTTTTATTTTGTTGTGTTTTTACTTCCATAAAAAAGGTCTCTAACAAAGAGGATTAAACACTGTGTAGTGAGGTGTGACTTGGCTTTTTTATACACAGGTTTGTTATAAATTAGAGTCTGTCTGTCTGTCCGTCCAAATTCTTCTTCTAAAGTCAAATATTTTCACAACTCAACTCTGGAATTACGCTTTAACAACTGGCCACTCTAAAACATATTTTGTGGATTTATCATTTTCCCCAGCAGACTACTCCTGAAGGTTTTAGTGAATCTCTGACCCCGCCAGAGCAAAGTTTGCACTTCATTAACACTTTTGTCCCCTATTTATAAATTTAAAAAAAACAACAAAAAATGTAACCAGATTTTTTACCACACAACTTTGTGAATTCCTGACCTCAGAGGATAAACCCTGTTGTGACATTCTATAAAGTAAATGCTCTTGATTTACTACGATTTTTTTCATCTTACAGGAAGTTTGAAGGCCAACTGAAACAGCATGTCGCATTAAAGAAAGTGCCCTTTGTGGACTCATGTGGGAATCAAGTCAAACCCATCAAACCTAATGGCATAAAGATGGAGAAATTTGTGTTTGATGTCTTTCCATTCTCAAGGTACATGTTTTAATCTATTATATTCTTTAGCTGTTATCATCTGTTGTTTTACTCTACATAAAGTAGCATTAAATCATAAAACAGTATCTGTACAGTTCATTTTTAATATGCTCCATCTATCTTTTGGAAGGAACTTCGTTGCATTTGAGGTTGTGAGGGAGGATGAGTTCTCCCCCCTGAAGAACGCAGGCGGAGCTGCTACAGACACCCCCACCACGGCCCGGGCCTCTCTGCTGACTCAGCACCTGCGCTGGGCGGCCGCTGCAGGAGCCACTCTGTGTGATGAACACGGGAACACCCTCCCTGCTCCAAGGTTCATAAAACACCCATTGTGTCAGGACTTTCACTCTAACCTAAAGGATTTAGTTGGATTCCCAAATCTTCAGATAGTTTAAAAATAAAAATAAGCAGCTGAATGTATGCAGTGTGCTGTTTGGTTTGACAGAAAAGGATCTGTTATTGGAGGCTGTATCTGGCTTTAAAGAGATCACGTCCTGTAAGAAATAAAGGACTACAATTCTTAACTAAACTAAATAAATGTTCAGCTTTTTAGTGCTTTTGAGAGGAGAAATGCTCACAGCGACCATTCAATATGTGCTTGAGAATGTAGTATTAGATAGACTGGGAAAATCTGTATCCATCCATGAAATCTAAACATGTTCTTTTTCCCATAGTGCATCAGCAGGGGACGATCCAGCGCAGTGGGAGATTTCACCGCTGGTCTCCTACTTTGGAGAGGTAAGGACATGAACCTGCCCACAGATCCATGTAAAACATGACACATGTTGAAGAGATTTCAACTGGTGAACTGCAGTTACAAGAGTTGATTTCTTTTTTTAATTGTTTTAAATTTGAAATAAGTGGTAGCTTGAACATAGTGCTGTCAGCCCCATTGTGAAGTCTGTATCCAGTGGTGTAGTTCACCCTCCATCTCCTCCTGCAGGGCCTGGAGATGCTGAAAGGGAGGACGCTGCAAACTCCGCTCATTCTGGATGAAGAAAAGGCCAAAGAGCTGCGGGCTCAGCAACACCTCTGTGAAAAGTAAAGTAGTGTGAGAGGAGCAGAGATTCAGTGAGCTGGGGCAAAGGATGGAGAAGATAACTGGGATGGATTCAGCCTAAAAATGCACAATTGTTTAAATACATTTTTTAACTGTATTTGAAGATAATCAAATCAAACTGTCATGTCATGTCATTCTCTCTTTGTTGAGGAACATCTACATATCATGGGATTTAAAACCAATAGAACAAAATTAAGGGACGAGCAATGAGTTGTTTTTTTTACATGTTTCTAAAAATATATACAAAAGAATACAACCTATATCCTTTCCCTGTCTTTTCAGTGCATTCATTTGTCCAAATACCATTTTCACTTCAGAGGCCAAAAGTTAATTTTCAAACTGTTTCAGGATAAGAATGAAAAATGTTTATGATATGTTTGAGAGAAGTGTTACTGTGTAATGATGGAGTTGTTGGAGAATATTTCCTTCAGAACAGTTATACTGAGTCACAACAGCAAAACAATCCACTATTTCATTTTGAAATAAAAGGAAAGTAATGCAAAAATAGTGCACCATATCAGCTTTGAAGTGTGTAAAGATATGTCGCCTCCTTAGAGGATAGTGAATGATAATACGTTTAAATGCAGCTTTAGCGTCTGGCATTCTAACAATACATCCAATATTCTGACAGACAATAATAATTGTATCTGTTGATGTGTGTTTTATCCATTAACCACTAAATCCCACTACTAGCAGTTACCAGTGTGCTTCCTGCTTGAAATCACAGAACAGTCAGGATCCTATCATCATGCGCAGTCCTGGCTTTTTGTCCCTCCCGGCCACCCTATCCTGGACTGTCTCGTGACCGTCTCTGGCCAATAACAGCTGTGACTGCACAGGGATAAAAACAAAGCATCAGAGCGAGAATTCTAAAATAGTGTTTTTCGACTTCTTTATTTAATGCAGTGTTTGGCTCAGTCACACGAAACAAAACAGGTTAGCGCCCCCGGCGGTCGCAGTACAGCCGTTAGCTGTTAGCGACATTAACACTAGCTTTTTGACAGGACGCTTCGATGTTTCAGGAACGTTAACACCGTTAGCTAGTTGTTGATGTTAACGCCATGGCTAATGACGCTACACACTGACGGCTCTCAGGACTCAGGGCCTCTGCTGAGATATGGAGGCTCTAACATGCTAGCACCATGTTCAAGAATGTGTTTGGCTCAGGGTTCCTGGTGAGGACAGCTCATGTGATTCTGACATGGGTCATCACCCTCATACTCTTCCTGCATGATACAGGTAAGGCTGTTTATAACACTATAACGTTACTCTGAGAAGGAAAGCTACTTAATGTTAAATGATTAACTTATAAACCATGCTTTATACAATAAATCTGCCTGAGTATGAGCCTGGTATCTGTCAGCAGGACTTCAGTGTGTCTTATTGAGTAAATTGTGTGTTGTTGTGTGTGTGTATGTGTGTAGAGCTGAGGCGGCAGGAGGAGACGGGGCAACTGGTCCAGCCGGTTCTGTTCGTGCTGCTGGTTCTGGGCTCGGTGCTGCTCTACTTCGCTGTTTCCCTCATGGACCCCGGCTTCATCCTGTCTGAGGACAGAGACCTGCAGGTGCTTTATGACCCTCACATGTATGTCCACCCACATAGTCTCAGTATCAGCAGTGAAAGAAGCAGCTGCTTTGACTGGGAAAGGCAGCCAGTAAATGTTGCTGGTTAAAATAAGGTTTGATAGGGACACATGTTTAGGGGTTGTAAATTATCTTAATCATAATTTGCAACCAACGGCTGAAGATTTAAACAAAAATATGAACAGAATTGTAATATGGACTAGTCCAAATAGCAGTAAGCACAATATTTGGTAAAGGCAAAATATTTGAAAATATATGAATGAAGGATTTCATTACCTTTTTATGAGTCTCAATTATATTAAGGGGTGCTTTTTCTGATAGGTCATGCTTGAACTGAAATGTTTTCTCGTGTTGTTTCAGTTCACGCTGGGAGTGACTGAGGAGCAGCAGGACATGATCCCCCCCACCACCAAGTCCCTGAGACAGCGGCGCTGTGGACACTGCGTGCTGCAGGTACGCCTCCCTGACATGAGGCTGATCAGAATCAGTACACTTCTATATGTATTCACACAGGTTTTGATCAGAAATAAACGATTTGTATATCAATTACTCACCTCATGTTTGCATGAACTCATAGAGAGAAACCTTTTTTTGCACGTCTCTAATGTACATAAAGAATCAAGACAAGTAAAAGAGTCTGAATTGAAATAAACTGTGGGCATCTTTAACAAAAGCGAAACTATATCAAACATTTGTTTGCACACTCAACACAAGTGATAAAGAAAAATCGATGTCTCATGTATCCAGTTGAATGTCGGCACTTCAGATTGCCTGTTTATGCACAAATATCTTTGCAAATACTCAAGTCGCTACAAAAGTCAGCATTCATACATTGAGGCTGCCTTGAACAAGTCCCCCTTGAACAAGTCCCCCTTGAACAAGTCCCCCTTGATCAAGTCCCCCTTGAACAAGTCCCCCTTGAACAAGTCCCCCTTTACTTCAAATGATCAAGAATATTCACTGTTTTTGATTCTTTGTTCACTTTGGAGTCGTGCGTGGAACATTCTAAGTAACATGGAGTGAGTCATTGATTTACAATGGATCATTTTGTGGGTTAAAGGTGGGGTAGGTACTTTTGGAGAAACCAGCTCGAGTGCGCTAGAATTTGAAAATACACAGCATGAAAAAATCTGCCAATTCCTTACAGAGCCCCTCCTCCAACACACGAACGCGCACATAACCAATGAGGGCACGAGATAAGTTTGTGCACAGATGGAAGGCTGACAGGCAGGTAGGCCATCCAGTTATTTTAGCTGGGCCGACTAAAATGATTGGTCGTGCTTTTTACAGCGCTACGGCTTCCAGAGATGACATTTTGTTATGGATTCTTTGTCAAAGCACTTAAGATATTCATTGCTATCGGGATATTAAGAGCCTTCCATGGAATATAACAAAAAGTGTATCTCGAGCCGGTTTCTCAAACTTACCTACCCCACCTTTAAGTATTCTTATTTGAACTGCAACTTTCAAAAGAAATATAATATAATATTCTTATAATATATATATTTTAATTCTCAATTTGAGTGTGAAGGTGAGGTCTGGACTTGGGGGAAAAGTGGTTTGACAACTAAAACATTCAACTGAAGGGCCACTTACTAACCTTTTCTGGGGCTTTCAACCACATCTCACAGACGTTAGCCATCATTGCTCCGTTGTTAATGTATGGATGTACTGGATGATGTGTGTGAAGTGAAGCAAGGGCAGACAGAGGGAGATCTGGGGAAGAGCATCTTGTGAAGTAGAGGACTTTGAATCGAAAAGCTGTTTCTGAGCCTGTGGGACTGATGGCCTGTACGTGGCAGTTATTTGTCATGTGCTGTGCATCCAGTGGAGCTCTTCGGGTGACACCTGAGGTTCTACAGTACTTTAACATGAGTGGTATAGAATGACAGAGGTGTTGCTAGGCAGCACAGTTACACAGCTGTACTTCTTCCTGAACTCAGAGCGTCACATGACACAGCGCCACAGGTATTCACTATGACTTTGAGATTCAAGATTCAAAGGTTTGTTGTCATGTCTTAGACACAACTACGGTGTAGTTATGCAATGAATTAAAAATGTAGGTCACATGTTCCTCAACAGTGCAACAGTGCAAACAAGACAAACATTTTTATAAGAATAAAATAGTCTGAAATGTCTGTACAAAGTCTCTAACCTGTAACATCCAAGCTACTTAAAACACAACCCATCTTCCAAACTGAAGTTGAAAGATTTGAACCTGATATTATTCTCAAACCTCTCTGAAGAACCAGCACCTTACCGTGGTAGAGAGGTTTGTGTGCCCTGATGAACCTGGGTGCTGTGTTGTCTGGAACCTTGTGTTCCTGGTAGGGTCTCCCATGGCAAATTGGTCTCAGGCAAGGGGCCAGACTAAGATTGGTTCACAAGACCTCATGAAAGACGACACACGAAGTGAGGATACCCGGCCCGGAGGAAGCCCGGGGTCCCCTTCTGGAGCCAGGCCCAGAAGGAGGACTCGTCGGCGAGCGTCTGGTGGCCGGGCTTGCCACGGAGCCCGGCCGGGCACAGCCCGAAAAGGCGACGTGGGCAACACCTCCACTTCTCCGTCCCGCGGGCCCACCACCTACGGGAAACAGCGATGGGGTCGGGTGCGCTGCCAGAAGGGTGGCAGTGAAGGCAGAGGGTCTCGATGGACCAGACCCGGGCGACAGAAGCTGGCTTTGGGGACGTGGAACGTCACCTCTCTGGGGGGGAAGGAGTCGGAGCTTGTGCGGGAGGTGGAGCGTTACCAGTTGGATCTGGTTGGGCTCACCTCTACGCACAGCGTCGGCTCTGGAACCTTACTTCTGGATAGGGGTTGGACTCTATTCTTCTCCGGAGTTGCTCAAGGTGTGAGGCGCCAGGCGGGTGTGGGGATACTCACAAGTCCCCGGTTGGGTGCTTCGTTGTTGGAGTCTACCCCAGTGGACGAGAGGGTTGCCTCCCTACGCCTGCGGGTTATGGGGGGGAAAACTCTGACTGTTGTGTGTGCTTATGCACCCAACAGCAGTTCAGTGTATACGGCCTTCTTGGAGACCCTGGAAAGAGTCCTGTATGGGGCTCCTGAAGGGGACTCTTTAATCTTGCTGGGAGACTTCAACGCACATGTGGGCAATGATGGAGACACTTGGAGGGGAGTGATTGGGAGGAACGGCCCCCCTGATCTGAACCGGAGTGGTGGTTTGTTACTGGACTTCTGTGCTAGTCATGGATTGGCCATAACAAACACCATGTTCGAACATAAGGATGCTCATAAGTGTACGTGGTACCAGAGCACCCTAGGCAGAAGGTCCATGATCGATTTCGTTATCGTATCATCGGACCTGAGGCCGTATGTTTTGGACACTCGGGTAAAGAGAGGGGCGGATTTGTCAACTGATCACCATCTGGTGGTGAGTTGGGTCGAGTGGCGGGGGAAGCCTCTGGATAGATCTGGTAAGCCCAAACGTGTAGTTCGGGTGAATTGGGAACGTCTGGAGGAGGCCCAAGTTCAGGAGGCCTTCAACTCACACCTCCGGCGGAGCTTTTCGGGCATTCCTGTGGAGGTTGGGGACATTGAACCAGAGTGGTCGGTGTTCAAAGCCTCTATTGCCGAAGCCGCGGTGGGGAGCTGTGGTCTCAAGGTCCTAGGTGCCTCAAGGGGCGGTAACCCTCGAACCTCCTGGTGGACACCGGTGGTCAGGGAAGCCGTCCGACTGAAGAAGGAGGCCTTCAGGGATTTGTTATCCCGGGGAGGCAGTTGCAAGGTACCGACAGGCCCGAAGGGCAGCAGCCTCAGCCGTGGCCGAGGCAAAGCAGCGGGTGTGGGAGAAGTTCGGAGAAGACATGGAAAAAGACTTTCGGGCGGCACCAAAGTTGTTCTGGAAAACTGTCCGACACCTCAGGAGGGGGAAGCAGGGAACCATCCAAGCTGTGTACAGTAAGGATGGGACGTTGTTGACCTCAACTGATGGAGTGTTAGGGCGGTGGAAGGAGCACTTTGAGGAACTCCTGAACCCGACAACTCCGCCCTCTATGTTAGAGGCAGAGCTGGAGTATGACGGAGGATCGACACAAATCTCCCGGGGGGAGGTCACTGAGGTCGTCAAACAACTTCACAGTTGCAAAGCCCCGGGGGTGGATGAGATCCGCCCAGAAATGCTGAAGGCTCTGGGTGTTGAGGGACTGTCATGGTTGACACGTCTCATCAACGTTGCGTGGAAGTCGGAAACAGTACCAAAAGAGTGGCAGACCGGGGTGGTGGTTCCCTTTTTTAAAAAGGGGGATCAGAGGGTGTGTGCCAATTACAGAGGCATCACACTACTCAGCCTCCCCGGGAAAGTTTTCTCTAAGGTACTCGAAAGGAGGGTCAGGCCGATTGTCGAACCTCAGATTGAGGAGGAACAATGCGGATTCCGTCCTGGTCGTGGAACGACGGATCAGCTTTTTACTCTCGCAAGGATCCTGGAGGGGGCCTGGGAGTACGCTTATCCAGTCTACATGTGTTTTGTAGACTTGGAGAAGGCGTATGACCGGGTTCCCAGGGAGTTACTGTGGGAGGTGCTGCGGGAGTATGGGGTGAGGGGGTCTCTACTCAGGGCCATCCAATCTCTGTACTCCCAAAGCGAGAGCTGTGTCCGGGTCCTCGGCAGTAAGTCGGACCCATTTCAGGTGAGGGTTGGCCTCCGCCAGGGCTGCGCTTTGTCACCAATCCTGTTTGTAATATACATGGATCGGATTTCGAGGCGTAGTCGTGGGGGAGGGGGTCTGCAGTTCAGTGGACTAAGGATTGCACCACTGCTTTTTGCAGATGATGTGGTTCTGATGGCTTCATCGGTCTGCGACCTTCAGCACTCACTGGATCGGTTCGCAACCAAGTGTGAAGCGGCTGGGATGAAGATCAGCACCTCCAAATCTGAGGCCATGGTTTTCAGCAGGAAACCGATGGACTGTCCACTCCAAGTAGGGAATGAGTCCTTACCCCAAGTGAAGGAGTTCAAGTATCTCGGGGTCTTGTTCTCGAGTGAGGGAACAATGGAGCGTGAGATGGGTCGGAGAATCGGAGCAGCGGGAGCGGTACTGCAGTCTCTTTACCGCACCGTTGTGACAAAAAGGGAGCTGAGCCAGAAGGCAAAGCTCTCTGTCTACCGGGCCATTTTCGTTCCTACCCTCACCTATGGTCATGAAGGATGGGTCATGACCGAAAGAACGAGATCGCGAGTACAAGCGGCCGAGATGGGTTTTCTCCGCAGGGTGGCTGGTGTCTCCCTTAGGGATAAGGTGAGAAGTTCGGTCATCCGGGAGGGACTCGGAGTTGAACCGCTCCTCCTTCGCGTCGAAAGGAGCCAGTTGAGGTGGTTCGGGCACCTAGTTAGGATGCCACCTGGGCGCCTCCCTAGGGAGGTGTTCCAGGCACGTCCAGCTGGGAAGAGACCAAGGGGTAGACCTAGAACCAGATGGAGGGATTATATCTCTTCGCTGGCCTGGGAGCGCCTTGGGATCCCCCAGTAGGAGCTGGTTGATGTGGCCAGGGAAAATAAAGTTTGGGGCTCTCTGCTGGAACTGTTACCTCCGCGACCCGACCACGGATAAGCGGGAGAAGATGGATGGATGGATGGATGGATTATTCTCAAATGATTGACAGGTCTTTAAATACCAACACACACAAACAAAAATCTAATCTGACTGAGCTTTATTTTTAAATGCTAAGCGTTAGAGAAATGCCTTCCTATGTAGAGGTCATTATTCCAAACTAACCATATAAAATTTAGAGCCACATAAACTTGGACAGAATTGAAAGAAATTTGAGAAAATGCACTAACTTTTAGTTTTTAGACGCTTTAACAGCAGACAATCTGTTTAAAATATAATGAATACAAATCCTATGGCTCTATGGGATCAACAACAGGTCTACTGTGTACTGTGTATCCTGCTCCCTTTATGAAAGCTTTATGAAAGCTTTATGAAAGCTTGGGACAGCTTTCATCATGGATGGATGTTGAAGAACATATTGTAAGTCGCTTTGGATGAAAGCGTCAGCTAAATGCAATGTAATGTAATAAAGAACCACGGGGGAAAGTGTTGCTGATGTAATGCAACAAAAAATACACCTCAGATACAAGGGCAGGAAAATGTTGAGCCTTATTCCAGGTCTATATCTGTTTTAAATATTCCAACTAAGAATAATCCAGATGCTTTTTGAATAGGTCAGATATATATATTTATTTTTTTTGGCGTATGCAGTGTTTCCTGTCCTCACACTGAGATAATCCTCCTTTATTCCTGACGTTTGTTTTCTGAGGGTGTGGAGCCTTGAACCCTGGGAACAGATCTCTGCAGCGCCCTGGATATTCTGTTAGAGAAGCTTTCTATGGCAGGACTGTGAAACAGAGACATCATGTTAACTGTCTTCAGCCCCGGACTCATCACAACAGTGGCATCAAAAAACGACAGAAGAACAGCTAAACTTAACACCTTAAAGTGCCATGAATGTTCATTTTATTCAAATAATGATGTTTCCTCTAAATGACTTCAAGCAGCAGCCGATGCGGTCGAAGCACTGTCAGACTTGTCAGCACTGTGTGCGGCGCTACGACCACCACTGCCCCTGGATCGAGAACTGTGTTGGGGAGAGGAACCACCGCTGGTTCGTGCTCTACCTGGCTGTGCAGCTGCTGGTGCTGCTGTGGGGGGTGCACATCGCCTGGTGAGCACACAACCTCACACCACCCTCCACACTGAGGATTCTGCTAGCCCTGCTGCATTAGGAAACAAATCCTTAAAAAAAACATTCTAGTCATTATTGAGATCATGATTTCTTTCAAAACAATACCAATTGACATTCATTGATTTAAAAAAACAAAACAAAAAAACAGCGTTTTTAACAGCGTTATTTCTCAAACTTTGAATATCATTCGACTGAAAACCAAACAATGCATTACAGTGTCTGCAGCCGAGAACCAGGGACTCTCTGTTTGGGCCCTCCATCTAAAGTCTGATCTTATATACTTTTTTGCCCCACTGTATATATATATATATATATATACAGTGGGGCAAAAAAGTATTTAGTCAACCACCAATTGTGGAAGTTCTCCCACTTAAAAAGATGAGAGGCCTGTAATTTTCATCCTAGGTATACCTCAACTATGAGAGACAAAATGAGAAAAAAAAAATCCAGAAAATCACATTGTCTGATTTTTAAAGACTTTATTTGCAAATTATGGAGGAAAATAAGTATTTGGTCAATAACAAAAGTTCATCTCAATACTTTGTTATATACCCTTTGTTGGCAATGACAGAGGTCAAACGTTTTCTGTAAGTCTTCACAAGGTTTTCACACACTGTTGCTGGTATTTTGGCCCATTCCTCCATGCAGATCTCCTCTAGAGCAGGGGTTCCCAAACTTTTCAGCAGGATAAAAGTGTCAGCTAAGTGACATGTAACGTAATGTAACAGCGATGAATGAATTTTTGAAAAGGAAAAATGCTGACTGAACCGGGTCCTGGAACCAACTTTTAACCAAGATGAAGAGCCTAGTAGGCCTAGATAAGTTGTGCTCAAAAGAAAGAAAAAAACATTGAGCTCGAGGCCTTACAGCAAAAGTTATCTTTTGTTTGGATTTACTGCAGGGCAAAAAGGCTGAAAAATGCTTTCCTAATGTATCCTATAGTTGTGTGGTCTGATGAATCACACAGCTCTGTTGTGTCCTCAGGACAGGCTTCAGCGCGGCCCCCAGCTGGCAGCAGTGGCTGCGGTCTGACGGGGTTCTGCTGGCGGTGGCCGTGCTGCTGGCTCTGCTCTCTCTCGTGGTGCTGCTGCTGCTCGGCTCCCACCTCTACCTGGTGTCTCTCAACACCACCACCTGGGAGTTCATGTCGCGCCACCGCATCTCCTACCTGAAGCACTGCGGCGTTGACGAGAACCCCTTCGACCGCGGAACCTTCCACAATCTGTGGGGTTTCTACTGCGTGTGGGGGACCGTGGTGTGGGAGCAGGTGTATTTCAGGGAGGGCAGCGACCAGGTGTAGGAGCACATGGCAAGCATGAACACTGACAGAACAACTTTTGGGTTTGGGGATCCGACAGTGACCACAACTTTGTGGAACAAACTCTTCCTGTTACTCTGTCTGCCAGCTCTTCGAGTCCTATAATGGACCCGGAAATGTAAATGAGTACACCAAGTTTTATGTTAGAAATGTATAGTCCCCAGCACATAGAAAACTGCCAGATGCTAACTTACATATGTTGGGCAATTTTGGAGTGGTTCTGGGGCTGATTGAGGATGCTGAATCAATTTCTGACATTTCCAGGATCAACCATGGCAATCTTAACCAGAAAGTGGCCATATTTGTACTCTCTGTGAGTCGATTTGTTAAGTTTTAGCTAATGCTAATTGTGCAAAATGCCCAATATATGCAAGTTAGCATCTGACAGTTTCTATGTGCTGGGGACCCTACTATGCATTTTCTAACAAAAAACTTTTGGTTACTCAACATGTCTAGGTTCACAGTGCTGGCAGCTATTCCATGTGTGCAGTTTACCTTTTATATTCCCTGTTGTCGTTTTCCTCTCAGTGATAATCGCTGCAGTGTTGCACTTTTCCTGTTTCCCCCTCATTCCCCCAAGTGGCTGTCAACAGATAGATGTCTCGCGTGGACAACCGGTTACCAGCACTACAGCCTTTATTTAACAATTGTTTACAACCATTCAAGTATACAGTACCATGTCCACAGAGACAGGTACCTAACTGTGTGATTCTGTGTGAGTACTGTGTCCTTACTGTGAAACATTTTGTAAGTTTACTTTTAATACATGTCCAATATTGCATAAACATATGATTAATATATACTTGTTTTAGGTGCATGTGTAGACTATCCAGATTCCTATCTGTGCACTCATCCTGATCAACACATTGGAGAATATACATTTTGTACGGTTGTTTTTATTGTAGATATCTTCTTTATGTTTGTGATAAATTGCTTTAATTGCTGAGTCATTGTATTCTGCACAGAGGTTTTACAGGGTCCAGTTGCTTCTAAAGACAAACCTGATCTTTCTATTTTCAAAGCAGTTTGTTTGAAGTGAAGCTGTGCTGAATTGTTCCTAGCATTGAATCCATGATGTACAGAATGACTTTCAATGGACAACATTTCAAGCTATTTTATATTGGACATCCTTTTGAAACTATTTTGAATGAGAAAATGTATTGACACTTGTATATGGCTATTTGAACAGAGTGACTGAATGAGTACTGTGGAGCAGCAGTACATGATGGTATGTCTCGTGCAATAGGAACCTGTAAGACAGCAATACTTGTGATGCTGAGTTCAATGTACAGCAGTAGTGTTGGATAATGCATTACCTCCATATGGACTGACAGCTCTGGTTTATATTAATTAACATGTAATCCATGTTGTGTACTTCTGAATGATATGCAATACTTTATTGCAATGTTTTTTATAGCTTTGAAATGACTATCTACACATGGATAAATAAATGTTTAATGAAACGTTTTCCAGCAGACTTATATTTATTCATTTATATTTCCTTCTAATTGTTCACACTTAGGCTGGTTTATTCTATATAAACATTTTCATTATGATTGTATTCTTTAAAAATAACAGACAGTTATATTGACGGAGAAATCTGCAAAATAACTTCAGTTGACAAATGCGCTATTTTCATTATGTGACATCCCAACACATTAAAGGTTAACAACAGATGGACGTATAATGCTTCCATTACACAGCAAAACTGCTGTGTAATAGAATGTAATGCTTTGGCCTTTAGGGACAAGTCTCTTCATTAAGATCACAAACATTAACACTTAAGTGCTTTGGATTGAGAGGGCTGGAGAAGTGTTCATTTGTAAAAAGTGCACTGATTCCATGCAGTGTGAACTGTTAACGCTCAGCCTTCTGATCCTACCGCTTCATGATAGAAATAGTCAGCATGATCAGTTCAAAATGAATTTGGCAGAGACAAAACATGTTAAAAAATTATTTCTGTATCATGAAATCCAACTCAGCAGGTGTGAAAAGGAGTGAGTTCTGCAGCGTGTGCAGGATGGAGCCACTGACAGCCAGAGTGATGGCACCTGGAACTGCGGACAGGAAATCGGCACAAATGTAGTTTCTCAGCTTCCAATGAATCAGAAGCACTTTATGGCCAATAAAAGTTGTTGTAAACATGTGGCAGCACAGTGTCTTCAGTCAACTCATGGAAGAGAAGTCAAAGTCAGCAAAGATGTCCTGCTGCTCGGCGGTGAGGACGCAGGGGGTGTGTGGGGGGGTGAGGACGGGCTTGAGACGGGTGAACTCCTCGTCAAAGTTACTGACGTCCTTCAGCGCTCTGATGACCGGCAGGAAGGGGGGCTTCAGCTTCTTGGCCAGCAGAATGCTCCAGTCCATCCCCTGTCCAAGAACACACAGTCAGCTGACAGCAACCATTCAACTTCTACATTCCTGTTATCTCTGGACTGAGATTCATCTATAAGTGATTCTATCTACCATATGTCATTCTTGAACTTAGTTTATCTGCAGTGAACAGTTTCAGTTTCATGATAGGTCTACACTCAGGACGGCACTTCAAAGCTGAGGAGGATCTCCATCTCTTCAAATGATAGTTTCAGTGCTTCTGGCACTCACACATCCACTGACTGCTTTTATCTGTTTGCTTTTTTTTAGCTGAAAATCCCTCTGTTTTCACTTCTACTGCTCGCTTTAGCTGACATCCTCATGTTAATACATGTGAAGTCATCCTAATGGATTTCTTTCATTTGAAAATCATTTGACTTCAGCTCTCATTAAACTGCTGATCCAACTTCCCTCAGAGGTTTTAGTTCCATCAGGAGTGCTGTTGTAGGGTTCCATGCATCAGGTTTCTTGCTAATGGAAACATAACCCATGTGATCTGATGACAAACTAACCAACTCTTTGACCACAGGTCCAATAGTTTTCTCAAAAAGATCCTAAGTTTCCCCCCACCAAGTGAATCAACTGTTCCTGCTTGGAACTGGAGACAGCTGTTGGTCTGCAGTTGGAGCTAAAGAGCAGCTGCCCAGAGACATGTTTTGTAAAGGAAGAGGAGAAGTTGTTTCAGAGTGAGGAGGTCAGCAGCTCCTGGATCCTCACCTGAAAGAACTTGTGTCTTTTGATCTCCGAGGCATCTCCCTCTCCCCCTCCAAGTCTCATCTCAGGAGCTTTCTGCAGCAGCTGGAAGTCAGAGAGAGAGCAGAGAGAACCGTTAGCACACACAGCACTCACACCAGGAGGAAACTGAAGGGAATATGTGATAGGAAGCCAACCTTCTGCATGAGGGACACGGCGTCAGGGGAGAGGAAGCGGGGGAAGCACACGTCATCGTTGACGATGCTGTCGAACACCTCCTCCTCATCGTCACCGGGGAAAGGAGACTGGGGAACAGAGAGCAGATGAAGTGGTGGATCACCTGAGTTACTGTGAGTTTACCGGAGCTAAACACAGGACACACATTTAAAAGCAGTCTACAGATCTTGGCAAACGCTGCTGCACTTCCTGTATATTAAAAGGAGAGGGTCACATTTGACCAGTCCGTCTTAAAACAATAATCACATGTGCATAAACACATTGAAATAGTTCATGGTCGCTGTTCTTGTTCTGTCAGCAAAGAGATCCCTCCTTTCTTCATTCCAGTGTCCACAGTTTAGAACTCGTGATTTCTGAATCCATTTTCAATATGTAGTTGTGGTTCTACCTGCAGCTTGCCTTTTTTCTTTTTTAAATAAGCCTTCTTATTTGATTATATTTATTCATTTTGTCCTAGGTCTTCCTTTCTTTTACCGAGAGGGATCATTATTTATTTTATTATTATTATCATACCCATTTCACCTTCTCGTGTCCCTTGAATTGTTATATTAGTTGTTATGCTGCATGTGGGCAAAGAGGTCTGACCTGAAGAGGATTTCTTGTTCATTTGCAATATCCTGAGCCCTGAACAGTTTCCTGCTTTGCATCGCATCCTTCAGTTTGCTGATTGTTGGAGGTCTGTACTAACCTCCCCCACCAGCATCTCATAGATGAGGACCCCCAGCCCCCACCAGTCCACACTGCGGGTATAGTTGTTGTCTGTCAGTACCTCTGGGGCAAGAAACTCTGGTGTGCCGCAGAATGTTGTGGTGCGACCCCCGTGGCCCATACCTATACACACACACACACACACACACACACACACACACACACACACACACACACACACACACACACACACACACACACACACACACACACACACACACACACACACACACACACACACACACACACACACACACACACACACACACACACACACACACACACACACACACACACACACACACACACACACACACACACACACAATTAAATAAGGAGACTGAAACAAAACAATGTGCCAGCACACACAATCCTGTCCTCTACACTTCTGTTCCAACCATGATACGGATACACTGCAGACTTATTGCCTTGTGCTGTAGGAAAAACATTTACATGACATAAGAGAATGAGTTTGACTTTTACTGGAGCATAATAATGTTCTCACCTTCTTTGCACAAGCCATAGTCTGCTATCCTGACAAAACCATCTGCATCCATCAGCAGGTTATCCAGCTTTAGATCCCTGAAGGACACACACACACATGCTTCTGAAGTGCCACTAGGAACAATGTAGAAGTTTCCTGAAGCAACCAGAGAAGAACTTACCTGTAAACTATTTTGTTTTGGTGTAGAAACTCCAGGCCGAGCAGCACACAGGAAGAATAAAACCTAAAAGAGACAGTTATTAATAGACGCTCCGTCCTGTAATTGGGCCTTGGTCCCTGATAGGAGTGTGTGTGCTCACCGCGCCTGCTTCTCTGTGAAGATGCTGGCGTGGATGTGTGTCATCAGGTCTCCTCCGGGGCAGTAGGCCATGACAAAGCACACATGCTCTGCAGTCTGGAAGCAGCCGAACAGGTTCACCAGGAACGGATGCTGCGAGGTGTTGATCACCTCGAAGATCCTCTTCTCACACATCAAGCTGAACACACACAAATGGAAGGTTAAACATTCCTGAATGCTCTATTATACACTTGACTTTCATTATGACTATTCACCTTCACTTATTAAGAGCTGGTTATTAATGAAAATGCTGGGTCTTTGTATTACTCAGTTATTTATTATCATTTAAAAAGGGGCCCTTTTATGAGTTTAGGGGTTTCCCTCTCTGTAGTGTGTTCTACAGGTTTCTGTACATGTAAATGGTCTGCAAAGGCTCAAATCCCTGTGTTACCTCCAGAGGGAGTTTCTCTCACACACAGCTTTTTAGGAAATGACGTTGCGCTGCTCTCATCTATGGACTCCATCACATTGTACGTGATAGTCTAAGGGGCAGGACATCTGGAAGCGGTTGACCAATCACAACAGAGCAGGCCAGCTAACCAATCAGAGCAGACTGGGCTCTGATTTCAGACAAAGGGTGAAAAGACGTGCTGCAGCACAGGCAGTATGAGAACAATAAAGAGCTTTTTGAACATTAAAGCATGGAGACATGTCCCGGAGAGACATTACATCAGGGGTGGGCAAACCTTTTGGCCCGGGGGCCACTCATGAGTTGTAAATTTGACAGACGGGCCGGGCCAGTAGCAGATCGGCAAAAAAATATTTAGCTGTCCACTCCTCATTATACACTCGGCACTCAATGTTGACTTTTCTTTGGTCCACTCATTGTTACAGATGCAGGTTCAAAGGTGAATTAGGTTCAAAGGTGAATTATTGCGTCGTCGTTTGCGTCATGACGTAACCGTTTACGTGCCTTCTTATGACCCACACGGCGTTTTACGTCGCTGATTTCTCCGCAACACCGCTCACAACAACATTAATAGAGGACTGCGTCGGGTAGTTTTTAATTATACGAAGCCAGATTAAATTAAAGAACTACTTCTCCAGCCTTGTACCTTTCTCCAGAGTGCGGTGGTGCATTGTTTATTAATGTGGTTCAGCTGCATTACTGCCTGCTGCAGTGCTGCTCGTGCACCGGAGTTTATTCTCCGTTAACTCGCGGCAGCGGCCGCTGTAAAGTTTTCATTGTCTGACTGTCACACACAAGCAGCTGATAAATATCCCCCATCCCCATCAGTGAATGTGTTTTAGTCTGAAAGCTGTTTGGCATCACAATGCTGTTATGAACGTTTATCTGCCATTCTACAGGTGATGTTAGCATAGCAAGCTAATCAGACTATCTTGACTACTTGTTGCTATCATATTGTGGAATAAGCCGTTTTCACACATATTTAACTGGCGTAGTTTTCTTTATGATTTTACTTGTGATGGCCACATGTAGCCCATGTATTGATTCCATCCGATAGTTGCAATTTTTCATTTCATTTCAAACCTTTATTTAGACAGATTGGTCCCTTGAGATCCTCGATCTCATTTACAAGGGAGACCTGCATCATTTAGTTCCACATGAAACATAAAAACAACAAACAAACAAACAACAGAGGATATCATATTTACATATTCAACATTTGCAAATACCCAGAGTGTCAGAAAGCATTTCATTTAGACGTGCCTTAAATACATTCAGAGAAATAAAAATGCTCAATTTCAATTTTGCCTGTAGACTGTTCCAAGCAAGTGGAGCTGCGCACATAAAAGCTGTCTTACCTAAGACAGTCCTTACTCTTGGCACATCTAACAAGACTATATCCTGCGTTCGCAGACAATAGCTGCTTGCTGCTTGAACAGATATAATACGGGAGTTTGCCCAACATAGCTTTATAGATAAAAGTGTACCAGTGACTGAGCCTCCGTACAGTGAGTGATGGTAAACCTGCCTTGGTATACAGTGTACAGTGATGAGTAAGTGCTTTACAATTTGTGACAAATCTCAGAGCACTATGATACGCAGCATCTAGTTTGCTCATGTAGTTGGCAGGTGCATTCATATACATCAGATCACCATAGTCCAGCACAGGTAAAAAGGTCACAGTGACTAGCCTTTTCCTGGCCTCAAGCGAGAAACAGGACTTATTCCTGAAAAAGAAACCTAGCCTAACCCTCAGTTTTTTAAGCAGGTTATTGACATGAAGTTTAAAAGAGAGACAGTCATCAAGCAAGATACCAAGGTATTTGTAACAGGCAACAACTTCAAGTTTTGTTCCTTGCGTTGATACAATATCTAAAACAGGCTCTAGTGTCTTTTTTGCTTTTGAAAAGAGCATTATCTTGGTTTTATCCACATTTAAAAGAAGCTTTAGTTCAGAGAGCTGAGTCTGAATAATGTTAAAAACAGCCTGTAATTTAACAACCGCCTCCTGAATGGAGGGACCTGCACAGTACATCACGGTATCGTCCGCATAGAAATGTAGAGTAGCTTCATCCACATTTTCACCTAAACTGTTGATATATATGGAGAATAAAAGTGGACCTAAAACAGAACCTTGAGGAACACCATTAGCAATGTTTAACCACTCAGAAGACAATAAAGAAGGCAATAACACAAAACAAAAACATCTGCCTCTTCACAATAGTCAATAACAGTGAACGGATGGTTATTAAAGCAAGGTAAAATAAACAGAATCACAATAAGCCTGGTTAGTGTTGCCTGACTTTATATAAGTGTTTTTTTATAAGTGTGTGGTCGCGTTCTAGTCACTTTGCTCAGCGCTACTGCTTGTTACTTGTATTCGCCGACCTTGCCGGGTTGCTGAGTGGGGCCAGCTGAGAGAATAGACCAGACTCCAGTAAAGGTAAATTATGTCTAGTGCGCCATCTAGTGGGATCAACTGAAATGCCGGGCATTGCAGGAAAAAGGCAAAATGAATGCGGTCTTTACTATAATTTGGACAATTGTGTACCAATATTCGGCGGGCTGGATTCAAAAGCCCGCGGGCCTTAGTTTTCCCATGCCTGCACTACATACTGATATACACCTGAACATCAGCAGGAGAGGACTCTTTAAAGTAGAGACACTACATACTGATATACACCTGAACATCAGCAGGAGAGAACTCTTTCAAGTGGAGACACTACATACTGATATACACCTGAACATCAGCAGGAGAGGACTCTTTAAAGTAGAGACACTACATACTGACATACACCTGAACATCAGCAGGAGAGGACTCTTTAAAGTAGAGACACTACATACTGACATACACCTGAACATCAGCAGGAGAGGACAGCCATTTTCTGCAGTTCAGTTTTATGTTAATTTTTAAAATTGCAAAGAGAACATGCTTGTAATGATGACAGTGAACATTTAAAAACAGCTTTATCATGGTTTGGTTATGCAGTAGCCAGTGGTTCAAGCTGGGGAACACACTGAAGATGTAATACATGCTGAGTCGCTGTGTATAGTTCATGTTGGTGAGGTGTGTGTCAAATCTTTCCCCAGGTGTGTTTAATGTTGACCTCAGTTACCAAATCAATACCCAGTTATTGTCGAGAAGGTACCCTCACATATTTTCAAATTTTCACAGCTTTTAAGGCAATATGCATGCTTTAAAGCAGACTTATTGTCTTTATTCTACTATTGACAAAGATGCAGGTTAAAGAACAACGTTTTTAATGCAAGAAAGGATTATGAATGATTGTTTAAGTTACGTTCTCAGACAACGCTCTGCAGCGAGGTGACAATATTGGGTTATCCAGTTATCCTTG
>NC_136910.1:32174531-32247926 GCF_949606895.1 Notothenia rossii | reverse complement strand
TTATCCAGTTATCCTTTGGCTAATCTCGGTTTTCACAAAGCCAAATCCTTTCTTATTGGGGTAGATCACCATGGTAACATGTAAACATTAACACCTGTCAGCAGGCACAATACTGACCATCAACCCACAGGAAAAATATACTCCTACAGGACCCTTCTATGGCTACAAGAAGGGAATGCAAGAAAGATTTCCTTTAGGTTTATATAATCTCTCTCTCTCTCTCTCTCTCTCTCTCTCTCTCTCTCTCTCTCTCTCTCTCTCTCTCTCTCTCTCTCTCTCTCTCTCTCTCTCTCTCTCTCTCTCTCTCTCTCTCTCTCTCTCTCTCTCTCTCTCTCTCTCTCTCTCTCTCTCTCTCTCTCTCTCTCTCTCTCTCTCTCTCTCTCTCTCTCTCTCAGCCAGTTCAAAAGCAGCCTCTCACAGTTCTTTAGAAACACGAAGGTTACCAGCGGCATTGACACAATAATTATATTTAACGTTTCATGTTGAAGGAATGCTCACCTGTCTACTTCGTCACGTGTCACGATGTCTCCTTTCTTCAGGGCTTTGATGGCGCACAGCTTGCTGGACTTCTTATACTCTGCCAGCAGCACCTTTCATCAGTCACAAGATACAGAGGCAATATGAATGCAACTCAACCTTCATATCTTAAACATTTTTAACACTACAGAGTACAGACGGGGGCTGAGGGAGGGAGGGGTTTTGGAGGGACTTTGACTGGGGAAGATGAGATTGACACCTTTTACCTTCATTTCTCCCTGACTCAGATCTTTGGTTATGCTCTGGACACTTCTACAGGTAGAACAAGGAGAGTAGATGCGTACCTTACCAAAGTGACCTCTCCCCAGGACTGAAATGCAGTTGAAGTCTCCCATGTGAAGTCCTTGGTCCATGCTGCAAGAAAGTGCAAAAGAGCACGGATTGAAGAACTCCTCACCCATTTTGATAATTTTCTAATAGTTCTGTGTCCTCTGCGATAATATCATAAATACAAAGGGTCTTTAATGGCATCATGCATAACAAAGAAGAAAGGCCAAAGTTAGGGTGGTAAATGTATTATGTATAATTTTACAGTTTAAACTTAATATACAGAAAATATATTAAAGGTCACCTGTTGCGCAAAAGTCCCTTTGTCATGTCTTTCATACATAAATATGTAAATAAATATAATATGTGTATTAATAGTCTGAAAGTCTCAGGAACAAAAAAAACCTCTTTTTGTTCTGATCCATGTAAAGGGAAATTCATTTGGTGAGCCTTAATCTTCATTTTCTTTAGGTCTATGCACTTGACCACTCATGATTATGTAAGTGTAGTGTTCCAGTAATGTACAGATGGATAGCAATCTTTGGTTTGTTTGTTCTAACGTGGGACTCCAAGGATAGGGGTCCAGCTTATGGCTATGTGTCCTTCAACAGCAGTGGCTGCCTATGGAACTCGGGTGCATAAAAGCCAGCTGGACAGAAGGAGATGGGGTCAGACTTCCCCAGGCCTACGCGGCCCTGTACAGCTGAGCAGCATACCACTGCTCTGTTTGTGTTCAATCATTGTTTTTGTTCCTTTTGTAATAAATGTTCAAGATTTGAGAGAAGTCTGAATGCTTTTCATTTCTCACCAGGAAATACATTCATTTCCACCACAATCCATTTCTATAAAAACCTGTCTGAAAATGAGCTGATCAGATGTTGGCCACTCTGTGATGTCACAATGTTGTTTGGGTAGTGCAACCATTAGCCAATCGCCAACCAAGGTAACCCCCCCACCTTTTCACCTGACTCTCCTCCTAGAGCACCAATGTTTTTTTTTTAACCAATCACTTCACAGGGGGGCGTGGCCAGCAGCCCATTAGCATTTAAAGCTAAAGAGACAGAATCAGCACTTTTGAAACAGGGCTGAAACAGAGGGGATTATGGGATGCTGCAATGATCTGTTGGGTGTTTCAACCAGAGACGTGTTCTGTATGTATCTGAGACCTGTGATATATTGATGAAAAAGAGTATAATAGGGGACCTTTACAGCTGATATACCCTCTCAGTAGGACTTACTGTGGAGAGGGATGAAACGAGGGATTTCTCCTGGGCTTCGGGCTCTTTTTCTCACTAGGACACTGTCAGGGAATAGAATTAAAGAAACACATGAAAACTAAATAAAAACAAAAAAATTGATTTCAAGAGAGAAACAGGACACACCACTATATTAAACAAAGTAAATATTATCTGCCATTAATCCCTTATTTCTAGGGGTGCACCGAATGGGAAATTCTTGGCCGAAACCGATACCGAAAATAGGAAACAGTTGGCCGAAAACCGAATACCGAAAGGCCGAAAATCATTAATAGAAATATAAAATGTATACATTATATATATATATATATATATAATGTATACATTTTTTACCAATGTTGTTCAGCTACCTGATTATGGAAAAAGACATGATTATGGCAAAACTTAACTTAAATAATAATCACTATTATGGGTCCATAAAACATTTATTCAGCACTTTTGAATGCATACAGTACATTAATTCCAAGTCAAGTGCATTTTCTTTTCTCTGTAGGATAACTACAACAAAGTGAATTCAGAACAAAGCCAAGGTGCTTTAAAACTGCATAAACATCTAGGCCAGTAGGCCTACAACAAAATAGTGTAAATAAAGACTGTAACAGCCAGGCCTTCAACAACAACAAATGCACCTATAAGTTTGGTAACCTAACGTGTTGTTGTGATTACGTAATCAAAACGCGGCGACAAGCACGGCGCGCGACCATGCTCGCGGACAGCTCACAGCCAACATGTCTGCCGCTTGGAGATATTTAAAAATATCAGAGAAAGAGGCGCGGATTGCGATTTGTGTTCAGCTGACATTTCTCGAGGGGGTGTAACTGCAAAGACTTTCACCACTTCGGGATTACTCCACCACTTGAAATCAAAACACCCGGACAAATATGCGGAGTATGATCAACGTAACCCTGTTCTCTGACATTCGGTGATATTTTTTCGGTGCTAAAACCCTTTCGGCCGAAAGGGCGTTTTTAACAATTTTCGGCCGATAATGTTCGGTGGCCGAATATTCGGTGCATCCCTACTTATTTCACTGGCAATTATAACATAATAATGTAGGAGTGTTCACCACTGGAGATTCTTTAGTGTGCTTTCTTGTGCGATGTGGAGATGGGCTGGTCTGCTCTTCAGGGAAATGTAGCCCCAGCACAGCAGGGTCTCTGAAACGAGAGGAAGAGGTTACTTCAGTGCTGCCATTTATGGCTGCTCTTAGTTTAGTTGACTATCTTCAGTGATGCATCTTTATTTACTGAGATTAATTTCTTTAAGCATTAGTGATGTTAAAAAAATTAACAACCAAATATTTTTACAGTCCAGTATGTGGCAGGTCAGCCTGTCAAACTTCCACACAAAAAAACACAGAGCGTAACGTATGTCTTTATCATGCTGTTTATCATCAAACACCATGAACTATATTAACAAACATTGACATGTATCAAGTGAAAGTAACCAACACTGAGAACAGAGTGTGCACTTACACTAAAGTTACAGTCTCAAAGCACAAGATATTTTCCTGGTGCTCAAAGCGCTTAATGTCATAATAATATATAATATTATATATAATATATAAATATTATATAACATTATATATTATATTATAATATTATTATTATATTATATACATATATATTATATATAATAATGTCTTAATGTAATGTTCTTTACTTCTTTTTACTCATTAATCATGTCCTCTTATCTTTTTTTCATAGATATACAGATGTATATTTGTTATGTATACAAATTCATGGCAAAAGTTATGCACTTGTTTTTAAAAAGATTTTAGATGTAGATTTAATGTTCAAAAAAGGAGAACAAAAACAGTTTAAAGTCTATTTTGGGTGACGGTGAATGGAGAGGGTCAGATAAAGTGCAGTGAAACAAACAAGAGTCATTTGTAAGCAATGTTCACTCAAACAACAGGAATGGTGCATTTGTAGGGGACATTGTTTTAGCAACGGATTGATCATCATTGGATTGAGTCTAAAGGGTGCATTCACACCTAATAGTCTGCTTCTCTGGTGCACCAGACCACAGTTTGTTACATTGTTTCATTTTTCAGAAGGTTCGGTTTGCGTTCACATGGGCAAAACTCAAATGGACTATAAACTTTAAAGACAAGTCATGTGCACAGAAATGCTGTTCAACCATTGGTCAGAGGGTAAAAACGCAAAGTCCCTCCCCTTCCGGTCGAGCTCCATGGAACCTTATTTCGGAAAAATTATACATTGAAGTCAATGGAGAGAGAAAGATTATCTTTCGATCCCGTTTGAATTTTGCCACGAATTACACATATGATGTTTGTCAATTTAAAAGATAATTTTGCAAGTCAAAAAAATAAAAATGTGTCGTAAAACTGTGAAGTAACATGTGAAAGCGCTCAATGAACTAGATCTCCCGTCTCGCACCACACACCAAGACGGCCGCCACGTTGGCACATTTCACTTCTTTTTTTCAGAATGAGGCGAAAAGTATTAAAAGAGGTTAAAATCACTACAAGTCTGTGCATGTTGAGAGCTGTACATACACAAAACGGGAGTTAGTCGGTTCCGTAAGAGCAAGCATGCGGGATCGGGATTCTGGGATTTGTATTCTTTCTAGTTGCATATTTTTCATAGTCTTATATTTCAACAGTTTTATGACAAACTGTGACTTTTTTGACATGGAAATTATTATTTAAGATTGACAAACATCATATGTGTATTTTGTGGCACAATTCAAACGGGATCGAAAGATAATCTTTCTCTCTCCATTGACTTCAATACAAACTTTTTCCGGAATAAGGTCCCTTGAGTCCCACCGGAAGGGGAGGGACTTCTCCTTTCTATTGAAGTAAATGGAGAGAGAAAGATTATCTTTCGATCCCGTTTGAATTGTGCCACGAATTACACATATGATGTTAGTCAATTTAAAAGATAATTTTGCCAGTAAAAAAAAAAATTATGTGTCGTAACTCTGTGAAGTAACACATTTTTGTGTGTGAAATGATCAATGAACTACATCTCTGGTCTTGCACAACAACACACGTCACCAAGATGGCCGTCACTACTGTCTTGCTAAACAAGGGATTGACTACCCTTACCACAATGAAACACGTCCAGAAGAATGTCATGCAAAGCTGCCTGCCTTCCTTTGATTCTCTCTGAACTGCCTGATCTTTTTAATGTTTAATGTCAAACATTTGTGCAGATAGCATGAAGTAGAAAAGATCCCCAATGCTAATGTAGCGTTAGCATTTCTCCCCCGGGCTTAAATGGTGTATTATAGAATGATCGCCCCGGTGTGACAGTACTCTTCAAAGGGTTCACGAAATATGACTACAACTCTTACTGTTTAACATGTTGGGTTACTTAATGTTATTTCATGTTAAGGCTAATAAAAATGACAAGGCTAAGGCTGTAATGCTAACTAACGTGCTTGCTACTAGCTAGGTAGCCAACTTGATTCAACTTGATCAAATCTTGAACTTGATCCTTGATCCTGGTCCTTTCATCAGACGAGAAGTGAAAGAACGAGCAAGACCCATTGCTGGTATGATAACAACCTGGTACTAAGCACACAGGCATCTTCCATCCATCCATCCATCCATCTTCTCCCGCTTATCCGTGGTCGGGTCGCGGAGGTAGCAGTTCCAGCAGAGAGCCCCAAACTTTCTTTTCCCTGGCCACATCAACCAGCTCTGACTGGGGGATCCCAAGGCGCTCCCAGGCCAGAGAAGAGATATAATCCCTCCATCTGGTTCTAGGTCTACCCCTTGGTCTCTTCCCAGCTGGACGTGCCTGGAACACCTCCCTAGGGAGGCGCCCAGGTGGCATCCTAACTAGGTGCCCGAACCACCTCAACTGGCTCCTTTCGACGCGAAGGAGGAGCGGTTCGACTCCGAGTCCCTCCCGGATGACCGAACTTCTCACCTTATCCCTAAGGGAGACACCAGCCACCCTGCGGAGAAAACCCATCTCGGCCGCTTGTACCCGCGATCTCGTTCTTTCGGTCATGACCCATCCTTCATGACCATAGGTGAGGGTAGGAACGAAAATGGCCCGGTAGACAGAGAGCTTTGCCTTCTGGCTCAGCTCCCTTTTCGTCACAACGGTGCGGTAAAGAGACTGCAGTACCGCTCCCGCTGCTCCGATTCTCCGACCCATCTCACGCTCCATTGTTCCCTCACTCGAGAACAAGACCCCGAGATACTTGAACTCCTTCACTTGGGGTAAGGACTCATTCCCTACTTGGAGTGGACAGTCCATCGGTTTCCTGCTGAGAACCATGGCCTCAGATTTGGAGGTGCTGATCCTCATCCCAGCCGCTTCACACTCGGTTGCGAACCGATCCAGTGAGTGCTGAAGGTCGCAGACCGATGAAGCCATCAGAACCACATCATCTGCAAAAAGCAGTGGTGCAATCCTTAGTCCACCGAACTGCAGACCCCCTCCCCCACGACTACGCCTCGAAATCCGATCCATGTATATTACAAACAGGATTGGTGACAAAGCGCAGCCCTGGCGGAGGCCAACCCTCACCTGAAATGGGTCCGACTTACTGCCGAGGACCCGGACACAGCTCTCGCTTTGGGAGTACAGAGATTGGATGGCCCTGATTAGAGACCCCCTCACCCCATACTCCCGCAGCACCTCCCACAGTGACTCCCTGGGAACCCGGTCATATGCCTTCTCCAAGTCTACAAAACACATGTAGACTGGATAAGCGTACTCCCAGGCACCCTCCAGGATCCTTGCGAGAGTAAAAAGCTGATCCGTCGTTCCACGACCAGGACGGAATCCGCATTGTTCCTCCTCAATCTGAGGTTCGACAATCGGCCTGACCCTCCTTTCGAGTACCTTAGAGTAAACTTTCCCGGGGAGGCTGAGTAGTGTGATGCCTCGGTAATTGGCACACACCCTCTGATCCCCCTTTTTGAAAAGGGGAACCACCACTCCGGTCTGCCACTCCTTCGGTACTGTTTCCGACTTCCACGCAACGTTGATGAGACGTGTCAACCATGACAGTCCCTCAACACCCAGAGCCTTCAGCATTTCTGGGCGGATCTCATCCACCCCCGGGGCTTTGCCACTGTGAAGTTGTTTGACGACCTCAGTGACCTCCCCCCGGGAGATTGGTGTCGATCCCCCTTCATACTCCAGCTCTGCCTCTAACATAGAGGGCGGAGTTGTCGGGTTCAGGAGTTCCTCAAAGTGCTCCTTCCAACGCCCTAACACTCCATCAGTTGAGGTCAACAACGTCCCATCCTTACTGTACACAGCTTGGATGGTTCCCTGCTTCCCCCTCCTGAGGTGTCGGACAGTTTTCCAGAACAACTTTGGTGCCGCCCGAAAGTCTTTTTCCATGTCCTCTCCGAACTTCTCCCACACCCGCTGCTTTGCCTCGGCCATGGCTGAGGCTGCTGCCCTTCGGGCCTGTCGGTACCTTGCAACTGCCTCGGGAGTCCCCCGGGATAACAAATCCCTGAAGGCCTCCTTCTTCAGTCGGACGGCTTCCCTGACCACCGGTGTCCACCAGGAGGTTCGAGGGTTACCGCCCCTTGAGGCACCTAGGACCTTGAGACCACAGCTCCCCGCCGCGGCTTCGGCAATAGAGGCTTTGAACACCGACCACTCTGGTTCAATGTCCCCAACCTCCACAGGAATGCCCGAAAAGCTCCGCCGGAGGTGTGAGTTGAAGGCCTCCTGAACTTGGGCCTCCTCCAGACGTTCCCAGTTCACCCGAACTACACGTTTGGGCTTACCAGGTCTATCCAGAGGCTTCCCCCGCCACTCGACCCAACTCACCACCAGATGGTGATCAGTTGACAACTCCGCCCCTCTCTTTACCCGAGTGTCCAAAACATACGGCCTCAGGTCCGATGATACGATAACAAAATCGATCATGGACCTTCTGCCTAGGGTGCTCTGGTACCACGTACACTTATGAGCATCCTTATGTTCGAACATGGTGTTTGTTATGGCCAATCCATGACTAGCACAGAAGTCCAGTAACAAACCACCACTCCGGTTCAGATCAGGGGGGCCGTTCCTCCCAATCACTCCCCTCCAAGTGTCTCCATCATTGCCCACATGTGCGTTGAAGTCTCCCAGCAAGATTAAAGAGTCCCCTTCAGGAGCCCCATACAGGACTCTTTCCAGGGTCTCCAAGAAGGCCGTATACTCTGAACTGCTGTTGGGTGCATAAGCACACACAACAGTCAGAGTTTTCCCCCCCATAACCCGCAGGCGTAGGGAGGCAACCCTCTCGTCCACTGGGGTAGACTCCAACAACGAAGCACCCAACCGGGGACTTGTGAGTATCCCCACACCCGCCCGGCGCCTCACACCTTGAGCAACTCCGGAGAAGAATAGAGTCCAACCCCTATCCAGAAGTAAGGTTCCAGAGCCGACGCTGTGCGTAGAGGTGAGCCCAACCAGATCCAACTGGTAACGCTCCACCTCCCGCACAAGCTCCGACTCCTTCCCCCCCAGAGAGGTGACGTTCCACGTCCCCAAAGCCAGCTTCTGTCGCCCGGGTCTGGTCCGTCGAGACCCTCTGCCTTCACTGCCACCCTTCTGGCAGCGCACCCGACCCCATCGCTGTTTCCCGTAGGTGGTGGGCCCGCGGGACGGAGAAGCGGAGGTGTTGCCCACGTCGCCTTTTCGGGCTGTGCCCGGCCGGGCTCCGTGGCAAGCCCGGCCACCAGACGCTCGCCGACGAGTCCTCCTTCTGGGCCTGGCTCCAGAAGGGGACCCCGGGCTTCCTCCGGGCCGGGTATCCTCACTTCGTGTGTCGTCTTTCATGAGGTCTTTTGAACCAATCTTAGTCTGGCCCCTTGCCTGAGACCAATTTGCCATGGGAGACCCTACCAGGAACACAAGGTTCCAGACAACACAGCCCCCAGGTTCATCAGGGCACACAAACCTCTCTACCACGGTAAGGTGCTGGTTCTTCAGAGAGGCACACAGGCATCTTGTTAAAGTTATCTTATCTTAGCTATCTCTTATATTTAGCGGGGGGGGGGGAAATTGTGACATCACTTACGCGACTCTGGGATTTGTAGTCTTTCTAGTTGCGTATTTTTCATAGTCTTATATTTCAACAGTTCTACGACAAACTGTGACTTTTTTGACATGGAAATATTTTTTTAAGATTGACGAACATCATATGTGTAATTTGTGGCACAATTTAAACGGGATCGAAAGATAAGTTTTCTCTTTCCATTGACTTCAATACATAATTTTTCCGAAATAAGGTCCCATGGACCGGAAGTAGATGGGCGTGACTTCGCCACTCTATTTCTACCGGAGCCTCCGCCATGGAGCATCGGCACTTTCGGCAGGTTATTCTCATGCTGCTGTTAATCTGGAGATCAACAGACACTAGCGGCCCGCGCATATGATTATATAATCAGACAACGTCCGTTAAAAAACATTATAACACATATAATGAGAGACGTTATGCA
Source organism: Notothenia rossii (assembly GCF_949606895.1). NCBI lineage: Eukaryota > Metazoa > Chordata > Actinopteri > Perciformes > Nototheniidae > Notothenia > Notothenia rossii. Next base: position 32,238,425 of record NC_136910.1, on the reverse strand, counting down.
GTCAGGAGGGGCATTTCACCGACGACAGGTGTTCTTAATTTTATGTAGTTCACGGAGCATTTTTACTTTACACGACACTGTTCAACACTTAATTCTGCTTCACTCTTTAACCAAACAACCGCGGATGTCTTGAAAGACTCTTTCGCTAAAGACTTTTGAAGACATCTCGTTCTTGTGACGCGTAAATACTACGCTTCCTATGTTTTGGTGCGGACTGCGTTCACACCAGCAATGAACCGCTCCAGAGTTCACTAGCAAGCGCTCCGAGACCACCTATTTTAGTGGACCAGAGTCCGGTTGTTTAGTTCACTTAAGAGGTCTCGGACTGTGTTCAAACCGACAATGAACCGCACCAAGCGGCTAAACGCACCAGGGTTTGATTCAACCGGACTATACAAGGCTGGTGTGAACGCACCCTAAATAAACAATGACAATCTAAACCACTTCAATCACAGCTGCTGTCCTCTCCTGCACTAGACCCAGAGCTGGGTCCTCCCCACTACACCCAGAGCTGGGTCCTCACCACTACACCCAGAGCTGGGTCCTCACCACTACACCCAGAGCTGGGTCCTCCCCACTACACCCAGAGCCGGGTCCTCCCCACTACACCCAGAGCCGGGTCCTCCCCACTACATCCAGAGCCGGGTCCTCCCCACTACACCCAGAGCTGGGTCCTCCCCACTACACCCAGAGCTGGGTCCTCCCCACTACACCCAGAGCTGGGTCCTCCCCACTACACCCAGAGCTGGGTCCTCCCCACTACACCCAGAGCCGGGTCCTCCCCACTACATCCAGAGCCGGGTCCTCCCCACTACACCCAGAGCCGGGTCCTCCCCACTACATCCAGAGCTGGGTCCTCCCCACTACATCAGAACAACTTGAGCTGATACATCACAATACTCTATCTAACATCCTCCTTTTGTCTTTCCTTTTCCTACTCCTTTCTTTACTTTTTGTATATATTCTTTTCTTTATTGTCATTATTTATCTTCATTCTTCTTCATTATGTCTACTTATGTTGGTTATAAATACTTTTTGTTTGTACATATGTTTGGTTTGCACTGTGAAAAATTATAATACAAAGTAAAAAGAGAAATGAAATATACTGAATATTGCATGGAAATGATGAATAAAGTTGACATTGTTATTGTTGATGATGCCATGATCTTAAGGCAGGAATACCGTGAACATAGTTTAACGTGACAGAGGAGTAAATACACATACACCGTCGGCTTTGCTTCAACCGGAAGTGACACGTTTTATTGCGCATGTCCCTTTTATCACGGGAATACAGGAAGTGATAAGAGTATTAAATAAACAAATTCATATCTTACAATTCATAATTCAACACCCCCACTTACTCTTATACTGCACAAACAAATTCTCAACATAAATTCAAATGTAAACACCTTGTACACTTGCACAATAGCAGTGTTTGAAACTTCTGGGGCTATTTACATTCCAAACAAATACTTTACAAATGTCTCCCTTTTGACCTTTGTTGCAGGCTTAGTGAAAATATCAGCAACCTGTAGGGCAGGGCTATTCAACTACATTCAGTTGGGCCAGATTTTATAACTACAAAATTCAGCTGGGCCAGACATTCAGCAGCCTGTAAAAAGCGGGTAGTGACACATTTTAAACCAACACATATTACTGCGATGAAAAACATGCAATTTTTATTCATTGTTCATCTAACAAAGGTAGGTCAAAAAGTGCATAAAAACACAACAAATTAGCATTAATTTAACAGAATCTGAAAAAAAGTGCACAGTTGTAGCATTACATTTGTTTGCTTTAGAAGTCAAATATTCAGGTTATTTTTTTTGAACCAGGCACATCACAAAGTGCATTTACTGAATACAATAATAGCAGTCTTAATAAATGTCCTCACATACAAAGAAAACAGCTAAAGAGCTCCAATGCAACACAAAGAGGTAGTACTGTAGCAATACTATTTTTTCACTTTTCAAGTAATAACAAAAAACTCATACGTTTTGGTTACATTTGACCCAGACACATTACAAAGTGCATTTAAATGAATACAGAAAGAACTGTCAAACCTTCAGTGCACAAACCCATAACAAGGGATACGGGTAACTATATGAATGAATACTACACTACACGTCTACTATAGTAAACTAGGTGCTTACTATCACCTCATTTGTGATTTGTCATCGCTGACTTTCTCAATGGGAGAAGGGACATTTTTTGTTTTGAACAAGAGCAGTGATTTGTGGCTCATAGGATGTCAATGCAATCCTAAGACATTGGGGAAGAGTGCTGTCAGTCAGGGAGCAGTGAGTGCTACTTTTGATTGAGTTCATGTGTGAAAAGCTTGATTCACATGTGTATGTTGATCAAAACATACTGAGCACACAGATCACTACTTTCTGAACGTTAGGGAACTGCTGTTTTTTGACATCATTCCAAAACTTCGCTGGTCCGTTAGTGCGCTGCATGTCAATAAGTTCCAGTGTATATTTCCGATGCAGGGGACCACTTCCTTTGCTCTGGTTGATACGTCCCCCTCTATAGCAACAGTGAAGGGGTCTCTGGCAAAGCCCATCACCTCTGTGGGCAGAGCAAGTCCATCCAATCGACCGGCAAAGTTCTCTTTCAACCTCGCAATGAAATCTGTCATCACATCCGTGATTTGTGCCGGAGATGTGATGTGTTTGGGGAGCGTCGGAAAATGCAGCATCCGACCCGTGCTCAAGTCGGTCGCGAAAAGGTCCAGCTTGACTTGGATCTGCTCCACAAGATCAATGACCGTTTTGTCTCTGTTTACGCTTCAGAGTTGAGAGAGACATGTTTTAGAGTTGCTATCATAGGATCACCGTTACTAGCACCACTAGATGCACTTTCAAAAAACGTGCTGCGTTGTGGTTTGGTGGTTTCTATGCAACGCAGAGTGTTGCGTTCATGGTCTGTACTAGTGTAGGAATTTGGCTACGGGAGGTTGGGCCACTCGGGAGTTGGTTCCGGGCCGCATCTGGCCCGCGGGCCGCCAGTTGAATAGGCCTGCTGTAGGGCAATAGTCAATGGTTATCATGTTATCACAAAATGATACTTGATATCCACATGTTTACATCATTGAAGACAGACTGGGTTCTTGGATAGAGCAATTGCACCCTGGTTATCTTCAAAGATGTTCACAGGAGTATATTGACCCTCACTGTCCATGCTCTCTATTAGCTGCACAAGATACAAACTCTCTTGTGCTGTGGCAGCCAGTGCCATGTGCTCTGCCTCACATGTCGGCAAAGCTACTGTTGGATGTTTCTTTCATCTCCAAGAAATAACAGGCCCATTGCTAGTTAGACTAAAAAAGTACCCTGTTATACTCCGTCTGTCATTTTGGTCTGTTGCCCAATCCGCATCACAGTATGCAACAAGTTTCAGTTTTTCATCTTGTTGTTTAAAACATAGCTCCTGATTAATTGTGAAATTGTAAACTTAGAGCGTGCTTGAGAGGGGAGGGATTAAAACAGCGCTTTCTCACCAGACCTGACTTGACCTCAAAACCTTCAGGTTGCTGTACATACAGCTCACAATCAATAGGAGCGTGTAAATACGCAGTTTTAACATCCATCTGATGTAGCTGTAAGTCATGTTGAGCTGCCAGTTGCATCAAGCTTCTTACTGATGTCATGTTTGCAGTTGGAGAAAATGTCTCCTTATAGTCTATTCCTGCCACTTGACTATATCCCTTTGCAACATATCTGGCTTTATATATCTCAGTCTTTTCTGTGTTTTCTTTGATTGTATAGACCCATCTATAGACCCCCACTGCATTTTTGCCCTCTGGTAGTGTGGTCAATGTGAGAATTCATTTCCTCCTGCATAGCATCAGTCCAGAGTTTTGACACTGTTTAATTCATGGCCTCTTTAAAGGTGTTTGGTACATTACACATTACTCTGTAGCAGTAGTCAATATTTACATACTTCTGGTCGTCACACTGTACTTTACATGCGTAGTCCTCTGAATACTGAGGACTCTTCCTTTCTCTTTGGGGATAGCTTCTATTTTGACCTTCTGCTCCCTTTCCTGTCCGAGTGTTTGTGTCATCTGTCTCAGTTCGAGCCTCCTGTGTCTCTTTTGGACACGAGTCAGTCCCCTGGGTTTCTGGCTTGGTGGATACAAACCTTTTCACATAGAAATCGTCATCACTTGCCTCCAAATCAGTCTGTGTATGTCGCTCAACTACACTTTTTGTGACAAACCAGCGTGTCTTGCTCTCCTAACTCTGAATGCTGGTCAGTGAGTTACTCTCAGCCCTCCCCAGTGGAAAGCTGAGCAAAGACAATAATTGGCCACTTTTGTGACAGCGTTCTCACAGCTGTGTCACAGAGATGTTTCTGGCCCACAGAGTCTTACCGTGGCGGGGAAGTGTTTGCTGATGGGGGTCCAGTGAGATGGCCAGCTAAGGGAGGGCTCATGGGCTCCAGGGAGCTGCAGGGGGGCAGGATGCTCATCATCAAACGGCCCCACGTAGCAAAGTTCATGTTCATCTGAGCCGCACGCAGGAAGTCCTTCCCTGAAGACAAAAAAAGAGATGGATCAGAAGTGTATAATCAAAGGCTTTAAAATGCAAGCAGTGGAAATCTAAAATATATCATAATAACAAATGTTTAACAAAATTATGTCAGATTTCTTTTTATGTCTTATCATTTTGTTAACAGTAAACTATAACTAAAGAGAGCCTGAAACACGACTTCAACAAGCTAAAGTAATAAATGAATATTTGAATACATGATGCAATATGAGAACATGTTGCTACCTTTCTCTTTTGGGAAGATTCTCCTCTGCCTCTGGAGTTTGGAGCGCCGCTCAATGACAGGATTGATAAACGTCACCTGGAAATGAGCAGAATTGTGATTTTTATTTGGGACAGAAGTAAAATGGATATTTGTGTGGCTGTGTGATATTTATTTTAATCGCACCTATTAATCCCCAGCTGATTGCTCAATAATAGAAAATAAATTATAATATACATGTATGGACATGAGTAAAACTTTTCATTTTTAAATATTCAAGATTGAAAGGCGTTTTGTCGTCACATGCACAGTAGCTACAGTGTACAGGCAATACAAATCTTAAGTTGAAAGGCCCTCCAAAACGGCAACATAAATGACATAAGACATAAAACAATAACACAAAAAAAACAATACAAATAGTGGAAAAAGAAACAGTAAAATAGAGTAGAATAAAATGGTGCAATATTAAGTTGCAAGACCAATGTGCAAGTAATGAAGATGAATTAAACTATATACATGTAAAAAACTAAAATAATACAATAAGCAAAATGATGCAGAGAATGATTTTAGTCTGTATACATAAATAGAAGATAAACAAGAATGAAATGTGTCAGTTATTATATTAGAAGCCAAACTTTTATCTGGAATGAGATTGATCGCATTCATATGTAAGAAGCACAGTGTCCAGTGATGAGTCAGTGCCTAAGTGTAGTTTGAATATAGAGAGATGCAGGAGGAGATAAAGGTGACATATGAGAATATGAACCTCAATAAAGAGCAGGCCCTGGGGCTCCAGCTGCAGACACATGCCATGCCTCTGATTATCCAGGAAGTCCTCCAGCCGCAGGAACTTCACCCCGCTCAGCGCCCGCCAGTCCTTCCTGTACACAGCAATCTCCAGCTCCCTGGACTACACACACACACACACACACACACACACACACACACACACACACACACACACACACACACACACACACACACACACACACACACACACACACACACACACACACACACACACACACACACACACACACACACACACACACACACACACACACACACACACACACACACACACACACACACACACACACACACACACACACACACACACACACACACACACACACACACACACACACACACACACACACACACACACACTTGTTGTTTTGTACTCCCCATGACTTGTCCTTTTAAATGTGAAGGCTGAGTGATAGACAGAGAATGAGAGCTGGAATAAGAGCTGCAATATCTAAACATGAGTCTTAGGGATGGGGGGTGTGTAAGGGTAAAGCCAGATTAGATCAAATGTCCGAGGATTAGCAGAGACTCACTGACAGCTCTGTGTTATTGTTCTGCTGTTGACAGATGTTCACCATTAGGGAACATTCAGATGAGATTTTGCAATAAACGAGTGTTAGTTGAACACAAACTGCAGCAGTTATCATGAAGAGGAGACAGCAAGAAGAGAGTCTCTGGAACTATTTGACAGCGGGCTGATCATGGTTAACTGTTGTAGGGTACATTAGGCCCAATAATACAGATGATTCGAATCGGCTGGTTCCTTTATAGTCAGCATGGATAGTGAAGCATGTGTACAGGTGACTTCTCTTTTTGGAGAAGTGTAATCGTTTTCTCACAGAAAATGTTACTTGATGCCTCATATGTGTTTTATGATTATCATTTGTATTCTTTTCTTTAAAGCACGATCGGAGGAGCAGGGCTGTCCACAGATGCAATTCTAAACAATATATTGAGCTAGCAGCAGCGTTTCCGCCAGGGGGCCGTCTTGCCGTCATTTGACGCCCTTATTCAGCTCGGGAAGCCCTGAACGCGAGCCGAGGGCGTCCAAAAAATATTAATAATTCGAGAGAAGATTGAGAGCTTTTATCGCTTGAAATGACGAAAAGGAAAAAGGACATGGACATCCCGCTGTTGGAGGGGCAAAGCAGTCTGGTGGGATTATTTTCGGAGTATTGAAGATCGTTTCCCCGACATCGAAGGTGCCTGCTACAGGACAACACGGAACGTGCGCGATTTGGACGCGCCGAGCGGGGGGGTTTTAGTGGAGCACGCGCGTGAGCTGCGAGCACCAGAGCCTCGCAGCGGCGAAACTGAGGCTCCGTGGTTAACTGTGTACATGAAGAGCCGTTTGGGAGCCGTAACAGCCGGCACTTTAAGAGAGCAGAGCCAAATGATCCGGCTCACTAACGTAAAATGACAGTAGGCCTATCTATAAGGGACGGCTCATGTCAAAAATCAAACCCCCCCCCCCCCCCGCTCTCGGGGTGGACGCCCTCTCAGCCCTGGTCTGGCGGAAACACTGTGCAGCACATTATTAAATTAACCTTTAGTTATTTAGTACTTCCAAGACAACACCATCATTACCCTCTATCTGTAACATGTGAACCACACTTTCTTTACATTCAAATACTGCTCTTTCTAAGACAGCAGTTTTACTATAAATATATTTTTTGTAACACTGCAGTATTACAGTCAAGGAACAGCAACTTAGTTAGTTCTCAGGTTTCAAGCAGGATTGTGGAGTAAGCATTAGATAAGAGCAGTTGTGTATGAGTTAGTTTGAGGGTCTGTTGCAGTGCAGCCACTGACCCGCTCCAGTTCGATGTTGAAGTTCTGGCCCCACGCCTCTTTACCAAGAGGCCTCCACTGGGAACGCCCCACGATCCTGTTGTCCACCTTCAGCACAGCACTGATTTCCGCTGACATACACAGAACAAATATATTGTATAAGAAAGAGAGCAGCATTGTTTGTTGTCATGGTGACAGCCATATTCTTCCATAATTAAGCTTGGTGAGCAGTATCATTTTTTGCTTTTAAAGCCCCCGACCCTCAATATCTATATCTGTCGTTTGTAGTTAGGTATATCTCTATCAGTTACATTTATATCATTTCAGTTTTACTGCATTGAGTAGTTTAGGCCACATGTCAAAATATTCTTAAGACTTGTTATAGGCACTAAGATCCATTTCATTTGAATGAAATGGATAGTTTACATTTGAATGAAATGGCCAAAACTCACCTTGTCAGACAAGCTTTTAATGTGTGATTGATGTCGTGTCATTGTGACAAATGTGGTTTTATTGATCGATATTCATTTTACTTTTAATCTTAATTTTTACCTCTGTAAAGCGTCTTTGAGCACCTGATAAAGTGCTTCATAAATCAAATGTATTATTATTATTATAATGGATTTGCTAGGATATTATGAATGTATGCAAATACCGTTTATTTTATACATATTTGTTGTGTGTGTGTGTGTGTGTGTGTGTGTGTGTGTGTGTGTGTGTGTGTGTGTGTGTGTGTGTGTGTGTGTGTGTGTGTGTGTTTGTGTGTGTCCCACACAGATCCAGATTCCACCCACAGGAACTCATACAAACCATAAATACTAGGAGACCAAATGAAATGTAAACATAGCTGCTTGATTTTCATGAAGGGAGGTAATATGACCTTAAAAGTGTTGGTTGCAGTTTGACTTACAGGACAGCTCCTCAGTCTTGGTGGTCTTGCCGTTGGCGCTTCGTCCGGACAGGCCGGCCTTCACCTTCACAGTCTTCCCCTCCGAGAGACTCCCAGAGGAGGAGGAGGCGCTGGACCCACGGTCCCGGCCCGGAACACACTCCAACAGGTCCTGGCAGCCCATCAAACACACCTCCAAACGCCCTGTGGGAAAGAGTCACAATTAACAAATCATTTAAAAATAATTGCTGGGAATTTATTCAGTGGTGGAACAGGTACTCTTATCAAAGTAAAAGTACCGTTATCCATCAATGCATAGGTGTTGCTGTGTTGGTTAAAATAAGTAAGATGATGGCTGGGAAAGAAGAAAAACAAATACACATATACTATATATATATCCCGTGGAGATTTTGTAAGTTTGCCCAGCTAAAAATAAATGAACAGTCTATAATTTTAATGATAGGTTTATTTTACTAATGAGAGAGAGAATATCAAAAAGAGAATCTAGAAAGGCACATTATATAAAAGTTGATATGCATTTAACTGAGGGAAATAAGTATTTGTTCCCCTTGCAGAACATGTGTTAGATCTTGGTGGAGAAACCCTTGTTGGACACAGAGGTCAGACGCTTCTTGAAGCTGGTCTCCAGGTCTGTGCACATCTCAGGAAGGATGTTGGTCGACTTCTCTCTGAAGATCCTCTCCAAATCCTTCAGGTGTTGAGGCTGATGCTTGGCCTCTGGAAGCTTCAGCTCCCTCCACCGATATTCTATGGGATTAAGGTCCGGAGACTGGGTAGGCCCCTCCCTCACTGTGCTTCTTCTTTAGCCACTCCTGTGTTGCCTTGGCCGTATGTTCAGGGTCATTGTCCTGCTGGAAGACCCCTCCATGACCCATGTTCAGTGTCCTGGCTGAGGGAAGGAGGCTGTCGGCCAAGATTTTACGGTGCATGTCCCCGTACACCCTCTCCTTGATGCAGGGAAGTGGTCCTGTCCCCTTTGCAGAGGAACACCCCCAAAGCAGAATGTTTCCACCTCCATGCTGACGGGGGAGATGGTGTTCTGGGGTTATAGTCAGCATCTTTCTTCCTCCAAACACGGCGTGTTGAGTTGATGCCAAAGATCTCGATGTTGGTCTCATCTGACCACATCCTCTCCTCCCAAGCCTTCTCTGAATCCTTCAGAGGTTTGTTGTCAAACTTCAGACGGGCCTCTCATGTTCCTCTTGAGCAGGGGGCCTTCAGGCGCTGCAGGACTTGATCCATTATGGTGTAGTGTGATACCAATAGTTTTCTAGGTGACTGTGCTCCCAGCTGCCTTGAGATCATTATCAAGTTCCTCCTGTGTAGTTCTGACCCCTCACCTTTCTCCTGATCATCAAAACCCCACGGGGCCAGATCTTGTGTGGAGCCCCAGACTGAGGGTGACTGATGCTCATGCTGTCTTTCTTCCATTTCTGAATAATGGCACCAACAGTTGATTTTTTGGGTAAAATTCTAGCTAATTTCACCCTTTTTGGCTTCAAACAATTATTGAATTTAAATCATTTTTAGTTTAGTCTCTGTGAGGCTGGGGCCGAACCGAGCCCCTGCCTTTGTGTTCGGGACCTCAGGCCAAACTGATAGGGACTACTGCTTTAATCATAAACAATGGATTGTATTTCATAAGCTTATTATGTTTTTATGTCAAATCTATGTAAAACATAACTTCTTCAAAAAATGAAGTGGAGTAAATGTATAATATTACTAATATACATTGGAATATATTAGTAGCCACCTGTAAGACTGGCTGGTTTGAAGAAGGATGAAGAGGAGGAGGAGGAGGACGGAGCTTTGGAGAGTTTCTTGGGTGTCTCGTAGGAAGGCGAGGTTCTGGACTCCAGTTCCTCTCTGATGGCTGTGCGCCTGGGATGATCCTCAGGAAGCTCACTCAGACGCCTCTCCAGAGACAGAGTCAACAGACCCACCTTCTGAGAGGACTCCTGCATCCGTGCCGAGGCCTGAGGGACACACAACACTTTCTTATTGCCATGTAGCATCTTGTGCATACATTTTCTGCAGTCATGATATAAAGAGAATTTAAATGAGTCACAATGACCAAACAGATTATCATTTGATTACAAACTGCGCAATAGAGAGTTCAGCAGCATCACTCAAGCTCTCTTGTGCTTTGTTTCCAACAGTGCCATATATTTATTATGCGCTGCTCTTTAGTCACTAACATTACAGTTTTGTCTTTTCAATTTCGTACATGATGCAGTATATGTGTTTCAATGTTAGGCTCATTTAACACTTTTCAAAAATAAACCTTGTGTTTATGAGTAACGTTGATGAAACCCCCCTCAGGATGCCATTTTACTCAGTTCTTTTCTCTACCTTTGAGCTTTTTAAGTTTAGTGTGCTCTGCTGCCCTCTGGGAGGCGCAACAGGAACCAGGTTCAGGAAGAGCTTCTTCCCCTCAGCTATCACCTGGCTGAACTCAGAGCTTCTTCCCCTCAGCTATCACCTGGCTGAACTCAGAGGAAATAGTGGATTCATTTTCTAAACTGCTGTTTGTAATGTTTATACTGCCTTATACTCTAAGTAATGTAAAAAAATGGTCAGATATAAATATTGATCTAATACTTAAGATCAGTATGCACTTTGTCATGGCAATTGTGGTATTAAAGCTTAATAAAATGTAATCCTAATGAAATGTAACTTTTAACAAAGTGGTATCCTTTCAAGTGTTTTAAATCCTTATGTCTTAGAAGAACATTTGGTCTGTGTTCACGAGAGTAAGATGAAGGGTTTTATGACAATACAGGAAAGGAAGACATTTGCCCTAGGCCAAAGATCTGCGACACCCAATTGTTCTTTGTAGGGTTTGAGTTGAGCTTCTTGTGATAGGGCGAGCACCTGGTCCCAAATGTTGTTATGTTTTCATGTAAATGATCTTTGATGTTTCCCTATAAGAGAGTCTGTCACACACAGAGCAGGATGCACTCAGAAGGAGTTGTCATGCTTGGAAGCCTAAAACAAAGTTCTTAAAAGACTTCATATCAATATTGTGTTTCTTTGCACATTTGCCTAACTCATCATTTTCTCTAGACAGGAGCTGACTTTAAGTTGCTACTACAACTTTACTACTGTTTTGCACTTCTGGTTGGATGTAAATGACATGTTGTCTTAGTACTTGTACTCTGTGCAATGAAGTTTAATCTAAATCGTAATCTTGCTGCTAAACTTGGCCCTGAAATCAAAAGGTAGCAGTATTAAAACACCACATACTCTAGTAACATTTTCATTATTATCCTTTGTATCATAGTGTGTCAAAAAAAAGGTTTAAGCAACAAGCAGAACATGAAGGATCCAGCTGTCACGGACCTCTGCCAGCACACGGCGGTCCTGGACCTTGCGCCCGCTCAGCTGCTTCACCACGTTCTTGGCTCCTTCTGCTACGGCCGATTCAATCTTCATGTGGTGCAGGAGTTCAGCCAGCCGCAGCTCCAGAGCACCAACCATCTCCTCAGGCTGACCTGGGGCAGGGCGGAGCATCAACATAACATATAGTTCAAATCTGTCTTGTTATACCAGTTAAAACATACTGATGGTGACTCAATGCGTCAGTAATTAGGGTAATACAGTGGCATCATTCAGTACATTCAATGTACAACCAATGATGAGTATTTTTTGTTAACTTTAGTATCGGGTATTTTTCCTTGAGTGCTGGTAGAGGCCAAAACAGGAAGTGTAGTGTGTGTGTGGCCAGATTTACCGAGGGCGCCGTCCACCCCGTCTCTGGCTTGGCTGACTTTGACAATCTGCATGCGCAGCAGCTCGATCTTAGTGCGGCTGTCCTGTAACATCTGCTGCGCTGTAGTCACCATCTTCCTGTCCTGGAGAATAACAGCAGCTTAATGCATGTTGTCCAACACAGAGACATCGTGACACAGTGAGAGAGACCAGAGGAGGTGGGACAATTTTCTAAAATGTTTGAATTGTGGATTAGCCATTTTTTGCAGTGGTCACACATTGTAACAAATTAGCAAAGTACTTGAAATATAGTAGCAGCCATGCTTGAAGGCCAGTACATGACGGAGATGGCATGGGATGCAGTGGCTGGTAGCTCCATGAACTTGGCTATATTTAGTGTTAGTCCTCGCCAGAAATCTAGGTGTAGTCATGGACTTTCAACAGTCACATTAAAACAATTACTAAGTTAGCCTACTATCACCTAAAGAATATATCTAGGATTAAAAGACTAAAGTCACAGCAGGATTTGGAAAAACGTGTCCATGCTTTTATCTTCAGTAGACTGGACTACTGTAATGGTGTCTTCACAGGTCTCACTCAAAAATCTATTAGAAAGCTGCAGCTGATTCAGAACGCCGCTGCTCGAGTCCTTACTAACACTAAGAAATTGGATCACATCACTCCTGTTCTGAAGTCTTTACACTGGCTTCCTGTGTGTCAAAGAATAGATTTTAAAATACTGCTGCTGGTTTATAAAGCACTGAATGGTTTAGGCCCAAAATGCATTTCTAACCTCCTGCTAAATTATGAACCATCCAGATCTCTCAGGTCTTCTGGGACTGGTCAGCTTTCTGTCCCCAGAGTCAGAACTAAACATGGAGAAGTTCAGTTGTTATGCTCACTACACTGTAACTTTTATTCATGTATTTTATATATTAGCTTGTTTTATGTTTATTATTATTTATTGTTTTTAAATGCCATTTTATAATATGTTTCCGCTGCACTATTTCTTCATGCTCTTAATGTTTTTCATTTTTGTGAAGCACTTTGAATTGACTTGTGTTAAAAAGGCGCTATATAAATAAACCTGCCTGATGTCTCTTTCAGTCTGTTTCTTTTTACTGTAAGGCATATGACAGAGATTCACATTAACATGGTAAAAGGGGAGGTGTTGATTGGATTAGGCGCAGCAGACTTTGGGAGGACTTTAGCCTCGCCCGACATCTTCAGAGCACCAGTGAGTCGGACCTACCCCACCATAAAACCATAACAAATTCGACAAATATTGTCCTCTACCTTGACGGAGCTGTTGGTGTAAGTGTGGATCATGTTCTCAGCGCCCTGTTTGACTTTGGTCTCCATGGTGAGCTGTTTCTTCAGGGTTCTGACTCGAGTGGCCGCAGGGGAGCTGACGTCCTCCCACTGACAGGAGTCTGCTGATGGGTTGTATTCCTCCTCCAAACAACCTGCATGAAAATAATAATACTAATCTTACGCGAAGGTTAAATGACTTTTTGTGATTGTACCATCTTTAAGTTACTCAGAGGGTGCAGTAATGGTACACTCACACATTCCTGACATGGCACGGGGCTTTTCTGTCACCACAGCTACCACCTGCCAATCGACCTAGCCAAGTCCAACATTTAGAAAATTCAAAGTGCCCTAAACTAACCAAACCTTTAATTACACATGAATCCATCCTGGATCAAATACAGAGCAAGGTGAGGAATAGACAGGGGTGAAAAAGTAAGTAGAAGTACCAGAGTGTAGGAATACTCTGTTACAAGTGAAAGTTCTGCATTGCAAATTCTACTCAAGTAAAAGTACACAATTATTGGCATAATAATATACTTAAAAAAACCGAAGTACTCAGTATGCAGATTGGTCCATTTCAGAATAATAGATATGATATGTTTTATAATGATTGATCATGAAAGTGTTCTCAAAGCTGGTAAAGGTGCAGCTAGTTTGAATGACTTTGTATACTGCAGGGTAGCTTGTGGATTTACTCCAGGTGGAACTAAAGTCTGATTTAACACTTGATTATATTTCACATCATTCATCCACATCTGTAAAGTGTCTAAAGGTATTACATAAATATAGTGAAGTAAAAGTACACAATATAACTTTGAATGGTAGTGGAGTAGAAGTACAAAGAATCAACACATTTCAATACTTAGGTGAAAGGCTTTTAAATATTAAATGTTGATAACACATTGCTGCTGTAACAAAACAATTTCCCAATAAAGTATATTTCTATCTATCTGTCCTAATGCTGTGAACATGCACACTATTCTTAGGCAGTGAGACACACATTGAGTAAACATTGCTTAACACTTAGATAACTAAAATAAGCAGGGATATTATGTGACATCTACACTCTCCACCATGATGTGTTTACTTACCTGTGGGGCTGTCCTTCTCTGTGGCCATGGACCTGGCGTTGAGCTCCTGCAGCTCCAGGTGTAGCCTCTCCAGCTTGCGGTTGGAGGCCTTCAGTTGGCCCTCCACATCGGCGGCGCTCTTGCGGTTGGTGATGGCCCGCCGCAGTCTCTCAGCAGCCTCCTTGATCTTCAACTCCCGCTGGATCTCCTGCCTGAGCAAGGTACGAGCGTCTTCCAAGCGCTGCTGGAACTCTGGGTCCAGAATGTCCGCGTCCTCCAGGCTCTGCAGGGTGCCACTCTGAAACACACAGCACAACTGCTTCACAATGTCTGCCCGCTGTGTTTTTATTGTGTGTATCATTATTTATCCACTTTGCTTATAATAAGCTAAATGGATACATACAGTGGGGCAAAAAAGTATTTAGTCAGCCACCAATTGTGCAAGTTCTCCCACTTAAAAAGATGAGAGGCCTGTAATTTTCATTCTAGGTATACCTCAACTATGAGAGACAAAATTAGAAACAAATTCTTTAAAAATCAGACAATGTGATTTTCTGGATTTTTTTTCTTCTCATTGTCTCTCATAGTTGAGGTATACCTAGGATGAAAATTACAGGCCTCTCTCATCTTTTTAAGTGGGAGAACTTGCACAATTGGTGGCTGACTAAATACTTGCCCCACTGTACATTGACAACTATGCAAGATGCTGTCACAAACCTTACAGATGTGTAATTCGCAGGGTTGTGTAGTTACAGTACAGTTATATGAAGGCATGTATAAGCTTTTCAGCATCTGGCAATAGCCGCCAGGCTTTTAACAAAAAACGGAAAAATAGAGCAAATGATTCCTGTTTTATCTGAACTACATTGGCTACCAGGGTCTCTTAGAATTGATTTTTAAATTATTTGACTGCTTTTTAAAGCTCTTAATGGTTTGGCTCCCACGTATCTCACAGTCTCCCTGGACGAGCCCTGAGGTCCTCTTCAGCTTTTGAAATATCCCTAAAGTCCCCCAAAATAAAATGGGTGAGGCAGCTTTTGTCCACTACTACGCTCTCAAACTGTGGAACACCCTACCAGGAAATATCAGAGGCCAAATCATTTCCTTTTAAATTGGTCTTTTAATATTTTAATCGTTTTACCTTTGACCTCCTTGTGTCTCTTAAGCTTAAAATATGATATGTTGTTGTTTATTGTGATGTGTGCCATTTTGTAAAGCACTTTGAGCTGCACGTGCTGTATGAAAACTGCTATAAAAATAAAGCTTTATTATTATTATTTACTGTAGTAAAATGTTGAGATAATTCTACTTAATTTGAATATTTCCATTTTTTGCTACTTTGACTTCTACTCCACAAGAGGTAAATTGTGTACTTTTACAACACTACATGTATTTAATAGCTTTGGTCAAACATGTTAAATATGAAAATGTACAAAGGACAACTATCACACACGTGTCAGGTGAACAGAACATTGATTCTAATAAAGAAAGTGTTTACAGTGTAAACTAAACACAGGCTGCCTGTGTCCCCTGGTTGATGCAACCAAGAAAAACTTGAGACAATTCATTAAGCGGAAAGTCCTCTAAGTAGTGCTGTCAATGGATCAGCAACAATAAATGGCACAATGTCCCCCCCCCTTGTGGATACATATCTTTGTAACTTATAACAACAAGCTAGCATTGTGAAATCAGCTGCTGAGAAAAGATTAGGGCTGAAACTATTTATCATTCTCATAATTCATTAACCTGAAAATCTGGTTTTGATAAATCATGAAGTCTTTTGTCATGTAGCTTAACATGAAATATCACCAGCTCTGAGTCCAACAAAACATATTCAAATGTTTTTATTAGCTCGACCAACAATGCAAACCCAAAGAGATTTCATGTCAAATCATGTAAAACACACAAAGCAATGCATCTTCTTATTTAAAAAGCTCAAACCAGAGCATATGTCATTTTAGCTTAATTCTGAAACTAAAATGGTTAACTGATCACAACAAATGTTGCAGATTGCATTTTCAAATGGTTTTTTTTTCATATTTAGTCAGAATACAGACTTTGATTTCATTCATCTTGTGTTAAATCATTGTCAAACACAAGAGACCTGGAGTGACACACGCCGTCTTTCTTCAAATGTAATCTTTCAATGAAGTAGCCCTACAACCAAAACTCCATTCAGCTGCATTGCGTTGTGGATAAAGCCATCAGAATCATAGAATGCCGATTTGCACAGCTTTGTAAATATTAAATGAGAACTACTTGTTTTTGTATTGAAATTATTTTTGGAGTTGCCAAATATCCCAATATGCATTGGACATGGGGTCTTCAGCTCCTCAAACAATATTTAAACTGAACTTATTTGAACTTATCTTCACTCTAGAGCTAGTGTAAATAGATAGCGACTGAAGTCTTGCCATTGAGTTTGATAGAATGTGCAATTAAAGATCAAGTTTGGATTGATTCTGGAACCTCATATTTAGGTGGCTAAAGTTAAAATAAGAATAAATGAGCACTGATTCTGTATGTTCCTCTAAAATAAATGATACAGTAGAACATGATTATGTAAAAAAAACACATTTAACCCAAACGCCTTAATAAGATATATTTACAATAGGCCGTTTATTAATCAGGTTTCGCTCTTTTGTTTTAGTGCTTTATGTTTTCATAGGAACTTTTCAAGAAAAGAATCAAATGAACAATACATCATCTAACTGGTCCAAATTGAATTCATAAGACTTGCAACATCATAGTACCAGAATACGGTTACATCAAAGGGGTTAGACGGACACTTTATTGATCTCAAATTGGGTTTTTCTTTTTTTACAGCAGAAGTGTTGAGAGATTAAAATATTTAAAAAGTTGGAATAAAGGGTTAATAATACACAAAAACAATAAACAGCAAATATAAACATATATCTAAAATATAGAAGAAATATAGACTTGTACTACTGGAGCAGAAACATATATACACAGGACAGTATATCAACTACAGATGTGCAAGGTAGCTGTTGTGCAAATTGTTCATGGTTATAGAGGGAAAAACTGAAACTGGTGCAGTGAGTTCAGTAGTGTTTGATATCACTTGATACAATGCCCAATTACTTTTACAAACAATTAACTAACACCAAGTATAAGATCAACACTAATGTGTTACTGACAGGTCAAGCTAAGCGTCAGGTGTTGAGGTAGGCTGGCTCTTTGTTGGTATTAATAATCTGTTCATGCCTTTAGCTATTATGTTCTGAGGACACGCCTCCTGTCAATCAAAGTCACTTCATCTTTTTCTGTGCTAGGAAGTGGTGTCAATAACCCAATAACAGCCAATAAACCATTTTTACATCACAATGACCATTTCAAAGTATTTTTATTTGTATGTAACTTTCCCTGTGGGAAATAACACTTTATGTATTATTATTTTTAAATAGGCCAATACAAAATCACCGATAATACTTATTTTAATAATGTATCAAATTATAAGTTAAAATTCTATTCAGCAATTCATATTTTTTCAACATAAACAAAGCAGAAAAGGCTTGTAAAGCAGAGAGTGTATCAGCCTGGAGATAAGCAGGTTAGGTGTCAGATATCAAACCTCTGGAGGGAGGGGAAGACATGTCGAGGGGCTGCTAATGCTTACCATGTTTTCTTTTGATAAAACTGAGACTTTCAAATAGTAAGCTACAGTTAAACATTAGTTAAAAGTGTTTTCTGACAAACTACATCCCGTCATCAACATCATACACAGACAGAGGAACTATGAGGAGAGGCAAACCAGACAAACAGGAAAATCAAGAGCGGCAAATCTGCCAAACTAGCTAAGGTAATTTAACTGTCAACCGTCCTTGGTTAATAATAATTCGTGTAATGTTGGCACCGAATGTCTCTATGAAAACTCCACTTCATTTGACAATTTAAACAAGCAGGGTCATGTCAATGTACCTGTAGTGTTAGACCTGACATGGTGGCTGTCAGGTGTCTCTGCCCGCCGCCGGGCTGCTGCCGCTGCTTCGGGCCAGACGCTCGGTGAAAGAGCTCCGAAAGGACCGACACGAGCTGCTGAGCTACACTAACAGCGACATGCGAAATTCAACGTCTGCTAAGGCTGGTCACAGGTGCTGCGTGGCAGTGTACTTCTGTTCATTATGGAAACAAATCTCAGGAAAAGTTTGAACTGAGTTAAGATGGGGTTCGACGCAACACTGACGTCAGCAGACGGCGGCTAGATTGGTTGGCTGTCGATAACGACAGAGACGCTCCGAGAACCAATCACATTTGATTATTCAATGCACCTGCCGAGGTAAGCATATACATTCACGGAGACACTCGGAAGGCATCTCGATTCTCTCATTTCCCCTCCTCGACTCCTATCCTCGTGTCTTAGTCCCGCCCACAGGAGATGCGAGCGGAGGAGTCGAGCAAGGGAACCGAGGAGAGAGGAGGGGAAGCAGCAGGCGTTTAGAGAAATGAGAAATCCTCTCTGAGCGGTCATTTTAAAGAGACGTCCGTTAATGATGACAGGAGGCACAGCGGCACTCTGTCTGATGGACATATGTGTTCATGACAACTTATATTTACTTTTAATTCATTGACAGTGCGGTATAATGAGACAATATCAGGCTACAGTTGCGGACATATACACACATATATTTATATAAATATACACCAAGTATGAGAGCACTCTCTTAATAACGTTAAGAGACTGGATATATCCCCCCCCCCCCTCTCTGAGGGCCTAAGATATTCTACAAAATAATATTTAAAAACATTAAAAGAAAATATATTTTTTTTAATATATATTTTTAAATATTTGTTTAGTTATATTTTTATTAGTTTTACCAAAATAACTTGATTTATTTGTATTTAAAATAACATCAAAATAAACAAATCCTTCGAATCTGCCTATTCAGTTTCTGTTTGAATGTGAAGGGTTAAATGAAAGAAGCTCCTTTAGTCGTCTCTGCGAGCCCTAGGCTTGTTTGAGACAAGCGAGACCTTCGCAGACCTGCGCAATTTCGATCAACGTCTTGCTCGTGCGTTGCATGATGGTTAGTCATTTGGTCCGACTTGCTCTGGAGGTTCGCTCACATGAGACGTTGAAATCTCGCGGGACAAAGACGCCCGCAGCCTTGAGAGCGAGGCGCGGCGAGCGGTACGTCTACACTACAGGCATCAAAAAATGCTTTCAACGCTTCGCCCATTCACTTGAATGGGGTGACGTAGAAGATTTTTAATTTTCGCCGAACTGCATTGTGGGGAGCATGGCATGGCTTTGCAAGCATCACGAGCATCTATCGGCATCAAAAGTTGAACAATGTTCAACTTTTGAGGCTCGATGCTTGGCATCAGCCAATCAAATCCCGTTTATGCAAATCCCGCCAGTGCAAGCGCAGCCAATCAAACCGCGTGCAAGCTGGGAGAGCCAGACCGCAGTTCATTTCCTCATATTCCAAACGAGATATTACGGTAGCAAATCACCCGGTTCTTTACGACCGGAACTATTTACCGGGATACAAACCGGAGGAACCAGGCATGGAGGGAGGTGGCAGAGACAGTGGGTGAAACTGATTGGAGAGTTTATATCCAGTTTACTTCGTTTTAACATTGCTATTGCTTTGTATGTCGGGGGCGGGAGATTCATGTGATTGGTTGCTCGCAAAAAATCGCCAAGCTTCAGACACGCCCAGCTTCAAGATTTTTTCATGCCTGTAGTGTAGACGGGCCGGGTTATGGCTAGAAAGGATCCGTCTTGTGTAAAACTCTCGCGAGAGTTCGGCTGAATGTCACGTGGCTGAATGTTTACGTTTGGCAGGCAGCCTTTCAGTTAGGATCGTTAACATCAGTTGGCCACAGCAAATGATGGTGAGAAGCTAAACTATCTATTAATTATGTCAATGACAAGTGTGATTGTTGAAAAGCGGTCTTGCTGGTGTTCAAAGAAGAATGACAACACTGTAGATCACCAACACTATGGTTTATTTTTTATTCACAGGCAAGTCAACGTTGTCGCAGTAAAAGTCCCAAGATAGCTCCTGGTGCAATAAAATGTTCCCTTGCAGTGTTTTACTATTATGTCTGATGTTTCTCTATTAATATTGCTGCTGCATTAATGTGTATGTTGCATCATGTTACTGCTGTAGATGTGTTTCCGAGCCACTCCGATTACAACGAGAGTTACAACGAGAACGTGACGTCATGTTTACACTAGACGGATCCTTTCTAGCCATAACCGTGCCGCAGTTCCTCTCCACGGGCTGCGGAGGCGAAATGCTTGATGGGAAACGACTCGCTGGTATCTCGAGCTGAGCGCTCATTGGTGGTTTTTACCCCGTGCTGCTGATGAAGCTCTCCATTGGCTCGGCAAAAGTTTGTTGTTGTTTTGTGTCAGTTTTACGTCGCCACTTCCATTCACTTTTTTCATCATTGTTCCACAATGTTTATCATCATGAAGTTAATATCTATATATGTTATACTATACTTGCACTGCTTACCGTTTTCATACTTTATATATCTTCATAGCATATTCATACACACTGTTCATACTGCTCACAGGCTGCTGTGTATATCTAGTGTATTCATACCCCTCACTGTTTATTCATCATTCAATTCAGTCTATATTTTATTCTGTAGATTGTGTACATTACTTTTCACTTTACTGCTTGTTGCACTCCTGGTTGGAAGCTAAACTGCATTTCGTTGTCTCAGTACCTGTAATATGTGCAATAACAATAAAGTTGAATCTAATCTTGAGCAGGAACAAATGTATTTATATAGTACATATCTGACATGAACGATTAAACACATTTGTGCATTCTTTATGAATGCAAACCGAGTCAAGCCGACTCCGGAGGTGGCGGTATGCACCTTAAAGTTGTTTGCAATCCGCCAAAAAAAACGAGAGAAGAAGAAGAAGAAGGCGAAGCAGCAGAAGAAGAAAAAGAAGAAGAAGAAGCCGACTCGGAGCTGTCCGACTTCAGGCGAGCTTTTTGAGACCTCCCCCGGCTGCGATCGGCTATTCTCGTCTACTTTCGGGGCGAGCCGCAACGCGTCTCAAACAAGCCTACTGTCTCAGGTCGACTATTTTCATTTCCTCGCTCCTCGGTCCTCGGTCTCACCGGAAGTTGATTTGTCTGCGCCATCTTGAGTACCGTCCCATGGCTCTTATTTCTGCCGGAGGACCGAGGATTGAGGAGCGATAATGGAGGAGCGATAATCGAGGAACCACCAGTCCATCCTCCGATGAAATCCTCAGATACTCGCCCCGCCCCCTTACTGTGTATCTCTCACTGATTGGACGATGCAGTGCATGCACTGATCTCATGCTTCTTGTTCTTGACATGAGAGCAGTACCCCAGCGGAGTGAAGAAAATAAATGAAACTCACGAGAGTCACTCCTCAGTTTAAACTTTGTTTTGTTTCAATTCATGTATCATTTAGTTACAAATATGTGATATATCTGAACAACAAAGTGGTCAAAAATCATTTTATTCATTTATTGGAAACATTTTCATGATCGCTTTTTTTGTTTTATATTTTCATTTACTGTCATTTCCATTCAGTCAGTCATTAAGTGCTATTAAAATGTTAATGTGCTACATATCCACACAAGCAAACAAAGTGTGCAATCCAATTAATGTTAATCTAACTGGGTTTTGATAGATAATATATATCTTTTTCTTCTCTCAATTATTTTATTTCTATTGTGCACTCTAATCAATATTAATCAAACTATTGTTCGTTTATACATTTTAAGAATGGCGTTTATCTTTTTTGAGAATGAGTTCTTATTTGATTTTATTTATTGGGGTCTACAACAGATGATAAAAATGTTTGTGTCACTAAATGTGTGGCAGGGGTGTTTGTGAAAATAACGGGGACAGAGCTGCTGTCAGACGAACAGCTGTGCGGCGTCATCACAAACGGACGTCGCTTCACGTGACGCTCCGGAGGAAAGGACGTCCCATTGCTCTTAAAACTAATTTCCCTGCTTCTCGTGGTTTCCTTGCATCCCTCCATGCTTCCCTGGAGGGAGGGACTAGTCACAGGGAAACGACGCAAGTGAGGGAAGCAAGGATTTCATTTAACCGACCTGAGACGGGGCCTGCGAGTTACTGTGAAGACAGGAGCTGATTGGTGGTCCTGCTGTAAATTCACAGAGGGCCAGCTATGGCCCCGTCTCAGGTCGGTGATTTTTGACCACTTTGTTGTTCAGATATATCACATATTTGTAACTAAATGATACATGAATTCAAACAAAACACAGTTTAAACTGAGGAGTGACTCTCGTGAGTTTCATTTATTTTCTTCACTACGCTGGGGTACTGCTCTCCTGTCAAGAACAAGAAGCATGAGATCAGTGCATGCACTGCATCGTCCAATCAGTGAACGATACACAGTAAGGGGGCGGGGCGAGTATCTGAGGATTTCATCGGAGGATGGACTGGTGGTTCCTCGATTATCGCTCCTCCATTATCGCTCCTCAATCCTCGGTCCTCCAGCAGAAATAAGAGCCATGGGACGGTACTCAAGATGGCGCAGACAAATCAACTTCCGCTGAGACCGAGGACCGAGGAGCGAGGAAATGAAAATAGTCGACCTGAGACAGGCCATAACTGAACGAGAGAGTAATGTCAAATGACAGTACAATTGACCAATCCTTCCCTCTAAATGGGTGGGTTTTATTATCGCAGACTTTATGACAAGTTCCGCCCGCTGCGAAGCTTTTCTTGTTTCCATAGCAACAACAACTTCCTGTCAACAGCGTAAACTCGCCTTCAAAAATAAAAGCATGCCAAATTACACTTAAGACATACAATTGCAACGAAAGTAACAAACACAATGCAATATCCGTCAGGATAACATGTATATGCTGCAGCTTCCATGTAAAGTTAGCGTCAACCCTCACGGGGTGAAAACATTTTTTCCGGTCTCAAAGTTTTCATAATAAAACCGGATGTATTCCCCTCACTGTCAAATTATTATTATATCTGCATTACCCATCCACTAAAAAACATCAGTTTATCTTTGTTAATTACACAATATTGATTGCTTTGAATTGTGTACAATGCTTTTGTGTTTTTAACCTTCGATTCGGAGAAACAAATAGTTTTTTCGGAGTTTAGACACTACAGAGTTTCCGAAGACACTACACGACCCAGAATCCCCAGCTATCGTTTGGGACTACAACATCCGCCTTGCTTTACAAACCCCTTGATTAGTCCTCAAGCCCTGTGATTGGATGTTGGAGTGGCAGTGCGACAAGGTTACGCCAAGCGTCAACAGCTCTTTGAAATGGAATGGAACCACGACAGACTATCCAAAACTGGAATTGGACGGGCCCAGCCCAGCCCCCCCCCCCCCCCCCCCCCCAGAACTACACATGCTGGCTATTGTGTGTTTCCCAACATGTTCTATGGCACTTCTCTACTGGGAATTGTAGTTTTATAAGACATTTTCGTATTTCCCACAATTAGAAGTTGCCAGTATTAAACTGTGTACACCCTGTACACCCCGATCATCTTAAGATAAGATATACTTTATTGATCCCAAGTTGGGAAATGTTTTTGTTACAGCAGCATGTACTACTTTGTTCTACTCCACTACAATTCAGACGTTAACCTGGTATTTTTACTCCACTACATGTATTTTAGTTACTTTGCAGATTCTGATTAATGATGTGAAATATAAACAACCCTTAAATCAGACTTTAGTTACACCTGAGTCAAATTCAGGGAAGGTGATTGTACTTTGTCAGACTTCATATTTATCTGTGGATACCCCCAACGTTTTTTTCTTATTCAAAAAAGACCTTAACTTAAAGTATTCTTTAATTTTTAAATAAAGCCCTATTAGTTTGTCTGTTTTGCACATCTTCCTATTAATATCTTTGGACGTCCTGCACTGATTTATTGTAGAGATCACCTACAGTATCTTCTTGATATTTTCTATTCTATATTTCTATCATTGACCTTCTACTTTCCCCCTATGAAAGTATCTACTCTTAATATTTTTTTCATCAAATACAACATAATTTCAACAAAATATAACATAATAATAATACGTAATTATAGGTCGTATTAAGCGCTTGAACAAACGACACATTTGGTCATAATAAGGGCCTGAACAATCGACCCATTTGGTCGTATGAGTTGGAGGACTTGTTGGTTGTTTTGTGTGGTAGAGGGTCGCTTTCATTGATGTGTTTTGCACCCCCGGGCCATTGCTTTGATATTCCGCTGTGACGTAATAACTCTTTCTTTTTTTTTTTCGAGGGAAGGGGTGGGGTTCAGAGGGCCTAGGTAAAACTCACGGCTCGCCACTGTGGGTGATATATATTATACACACTGCTCTGCTTTCTGGACGGACCTCACAGCTGTTCTCACTAGAAAAATTGCGTCGCGATGTAAGCAGTTAATAAAATCATATCCAGGGGATGCATGCAGAGCTGTCATTGGCTGAGATAAGTCTGGCCGTGCGTCACGACTCTTTGAAACATCACTGTTGCCGGAAATACATCCGCGGAGGAGCCGTGGAGGAACCATCAGTGTATCCTCGGTTATAGCTCCTCCAGAGAGCCTCCTCGATATGCGATGCTCGGTCCTCGATGTGCATTTAGAGAAATTAGATGTCCTTCAACATGGCGCGCTGAAATCCATTTCCGGGTCACTACCGGAGGACCGAGGAGTCGAGGAGGGGAAATTAGAGAATTGAGAAGCCTTCTGGGTGTTTCTCAATGTCGAGGAAGGCTGCTCCAGAGCCACTATTTCAAGCATACTACGTCATCGAGTGCACCCGAAGGACTGTTGCAATGTCCAACATACTTGGAATTATACCAAGGCTGGCGTACTTCGTAGCGAGAAATTTCAAGGCTGCACATGTGTAGACTCCGTGGTCTTAAAATCCCCACAATGCTTGCGCACGGACCAATTTCCAAATCTTTGGCGGAAATCGCGCTACATTTAAGGCGAGGCCTCGCATATGACGCACACCTGCACACCTGTTAGCCTGTTCCACCATTCTTCGTTTTCCGAGGCTAGGAAAACATGAGCTTCTTGACATGAGAGCAGTTTCACAGCGGAGTGAAGAAAACACATGAAACTCACGGGACTCACTGCTCAGTTTTGTTTCAATTAATGTATAATTTAGTTACAAATATGTGATATATCTGAACAACAAAGTGGTCAAAAATCATTTTATTCATTTATTGGAAACATTTTCATGATTGCTTTTTTCGTTTTACAAAATTTCATTTATTGTCATTTCCATTCAGTCAGTCATTAAGTGCTATTTAAAATGATAATTTGCTACATATCCACACAAACAAACATAGTGTGCAATCCAATGAATGTTAATCTAACTGGGTTTTGATAGATAACATATCTCTTTTTCTTCCCTCAATTATTTTATTTCTATTGTGCACTCTAATCAATATTAATCAAACTATTGTTCGTTTATACATTTTAAGAATGGCGTTTATCTTTTTTGATAATGAGTTCTTATTTCATTTTATTTATTTGGGTCTACAACAGATGATACAAATGTTTATGTCGGTAAATGTGTGGCGGGGGTGTTTG
Source organism: Notothenia rossii (assembly GCF_949606895.1). NCBI lineage: Eukaryota > Metazoa > Chordata > Actinopteri > Perciformes > Nototheniidae > Notothenia > Notothenia rossii. The sequence continues at coordinate 32,212,488 of NC_136910.1, read as the reverse complement.
TGAAAATAACGGAGACAGAGCTGGCTGCTTTCAGACGATCAGCTGTGCGGAGTCATCACAAAAGGACGTCGCTTCACGTGACGCTCCGGAGGAAAGGACGTCCCATTAGGCGCATTCACACCAAGTACTTTTCCCAGGAATAGTTCCCGGAACTTTGCCCTGGAACTTTTATTTCCCCGGAACTATCTAGTAAATCGCGTTCACTCCGGAATTAAGTCCCTGAGGGATTATTACGCAAATAAAGCCGCTGACGTCACTTCTTCTTCTGCTTTGGGTTTACTTGCAGGCCGCAAACCACTTCACGGCGTATACTGCCACCCGAAGTCCCATTTCTCAATCGCGAGTACACATGCTGCAGAACAACTATTTCAAGTATACTACGTAATCGAGTGGCCAGCATTCTGCGCCATTCTATGACGTAGTATACTTGAAATAGTTGCTCTGGAGCATGTGCACTCGTGATTGAGAAACGGCCCGGGACTTTGGGTGGCAGTAAATCGCCACCCGAAGCCCCGGGTAAATCGCCAGAAGCGCCGACACCTCTTCATCACTCCACCGATCCCATGTTTTATTTTGTGTTGCCATAAATTAGTCTCTCTCCGTTGGTGCGCTGGGCTAATGCTAATAATGCTAATTCGAGGAAATAAAATGGCGGCTTCACAAAACCTTTTCAGAGTTTTACGGGGCGGGGTTTGCAATTCGCCCAGCCAATCAGAAATTGGAACCTTTTTCTCCCCAGGAAAGTACCTGCTCTCTAGCAGGGACTAAAAAGATGTGAAAAGGTTCCCGACATTTTTTTCTTTTTGGTGTGAACGCAACATCCCAGGAACTATCGGAACTATTTCTGGGAAAAGTACGGGAAAAGTACTCCGGTGTGAAAGCGGTAGAGTAGATTCAAGTTGCATTGTCGCTAATTAGTTTTGCTATCTTATTTGGTGTTTCAGACAATAGTTGTGGTTTCTGTTTTTTTGTATTGCAAGTTTAGCATATGGTAAAAAGTTTGAAAGTGAAATCAGGCAAAGAGTCGGCTGAAGAGCCCGAAAGGAAACTAAGGTTGACATCAGGAAATCTGAAGAATATCTGGATGACATGGAGAAACCCAACAGGCACAACCATGCTGTGATGGACTACAGTGGGGATATACAGATGACAATGACACCGAATATAGTATGGAGGTTAGTCGGGAGGACAGGGAAAGACTCGAGAGAAAGAAATCGGATGATAATCTGTAAAACATTTGGTGGAGAATAAAATAATGAAAAGAGAGGTGCAGGTCCAACAGGTCAGAGTGCAAAATATGATAACATATGGAGAAGCTGCCAATATGGTGAGTCAGAGGAGAGAGAGAGAGATATACAGGAGACACAGATGAAAGGCAACAACAAACAGCAAGGGAAAACTAATGAAGGTGAAGTGTTGATTGACGTGAAGAGATTAGTCACTTTCATAGCGGGAGTGATAAATGCCACAATGGAAACAAAATCAAAGACTGAAATAATACAAATAATAATTAAAGCAGCAGCGGATCATCTGAACATAAATTAACTAGCAGGAGAGGAGGTTAGAAATGATCTCAGTGCTCAGGGTTAGGTTAGTATATGGTTCGTTTTCTACAATGGAATGCAAGAAGTTTATTGGCAAACAGACAGGAGCTTAAAACATGCATACATCAGTTACCCAGTGTACCGGAAGTAGTTTGTGTACAAGAATCATGGCTAAAACCAAACTTGGATTTCAGAATTTCCAATTATTCTGTAGTTAGATGTGACAGGGAGGAAGGGGTAGGTGGAGGATCCGCTACATTTATTAGAGAGTACCTGCCATTCAGGTGTATTAGCAAAGGAATTGGCCAGGAAGAAATAAGCAGTAGAAATATGGATAAATTATGAACAAATTCACTATCATAAACTATTATAACCCATGCGAAAAGATAGATATTGATAGCAGATTCAGGGGCACCAAATGTTTTGGTGTGGGGATTTTAATTCATATAGCAAACTGTAAATGAAACAGATACAAATGGGGATGTAATAGAACAGCCAATGGCGGAAAATCAGTTGGTATGTCTTAATGATGGGAGAGGGACACAGAGAGATGTAGATACAGGCAAATGCTCAGCAATATGTGACTGGTGTCAAGAGAAGTGGCAGGGCTTTGTGAATGGGAAATATGGGAAGAATTCTATGGGCTCAGAACAGTTTCATAATACACACATGCACACAGAAGGATTCACACTTGTATTTCATGATCCGCAAAAGGATTCACCCTTGTATTTCCGGATCCACACTTGTGTTTTTCAATGCACACACAAATGTGTTCCGTTTCATATACATTTAAATAAAATTCAAACACAGAAAAAAGTTTTACATATGTATTTTTGATCCACACATATTTGTTTTTTGTTTAAATCCACTGAACCTGCAAACACAAATCGCTTTCTGTGCACAGATCTTTTGAGACTCCCCTGACGCTCACCCGATTCATACTTGTAATTTCTCTCATCTATAGCCAATCAGATGTCTCCTCCAGTCTAAGCCAATACCATGAGCGCGCCCCCGCGAGGGAATGATTTATTGCGTTCATGACACTTCATATACGCATTTTGCGCAGTCCGGTCAGCTCGCTAAACAGAGGGCGGAGCTTCAGCTGATCATGCAGAGCTGCGTGTCTCCATTTGATGGAGACACGCACTCAGCAGCGTTCACTCGCGTTTATGTCCATATCGATCAGATCCAGCTCTCCTGATCTGCCTTTAAAGAGAGCACCGATCAAACTATTTAGAGTGAATATCGGCCGATAATGACCGACGGGGCTCCCCCCGTTGACAGTTCACTGTCTAGCACTGGCTTCGTAGTGCACTGATCGATTAGGCTAAGCTAACCTGTAGCTGCTTCCTCCACACTCAAAACAACTTCATACAGACATAAATAAAGCAGCTGTATTCGCCATACAGGAAACACACATTTAAAATGGTTTTGCCTGCCGTTTTTGTGTACACAAGCATTCATCAATGGTTCGGAAAGTGGCGCTGAACCTTAATAATATAAAGGCTTGTATTTGCGTGCATTTCCTGTTCGGAAAGTGGCAATGTTCTGAGAGTGGAGGTGTCCTGAGATTAGTGCCTGCAGGCAGGTTCCATGGACCTGTCAGCTCCGGACTGCTCAAAATGTGTACATGAAGCGCTACGTCATGAACGCAATAAATCTATCCCTCGTGGGGGCGCGCTCATGTGATTGGCTTAGACTGGAGGAGACATCTGATTGGCTATAGATAGAAACAATTACAAGTACGAATCGGCTGACCGTCAGGGGAGTCTCAAAAAACCCACACACGAATGCACAGCGATCCGTGCACAGAAAGCGGTTTGTGTTTGCAGGTTCAGAGGTTTTAAACGGAAAACAAATGTGTGGATCAAAAATAAACATTTAAAACTTTTTTCTGTATTTGGATTTTATTTACATGTATATGAAACGGAACACATTTGTGTGTGCATTGAAAAACACAAGTGTGAATCCTTTTGCGGATCATGAAATACAAGTGTGAATCCTTCTGTGTGCATGTGTGTATTATGAGACTGTTCTGAGCCCATAGAATCCACGGTAGGTAGTGATCAGTACCAAATATTTCTCAAAATACATAGACACAGCATTATAAGAGTATAGAGGAACGTAAAGCAAAGTAGATTTCCAATAAAGCAGATTGTGATCGCTTTGAGTATTTATGTGAGATGGGAAATTAGACTTTAGGATGCCACCTGGGCGCCTCCCTAGGGAGGTGTTCCAGGCACGTCCAGCTGGGAAGAGACCAAGGGGTAGACCTAGAACCAGGTGGAGGGATTATATCTCTTCGCTGGCCTGGGAGCGCCTTGGGATCCCCCAGTCAGAGCTGGTTGATGTGGCCAGGGAAAAGAAAGTTTGGGGCTCTCTGCTGGAACTGCTACCTCCGCGACCCGACCACGGATAAGCGGGAGAAGATGGATGGATGGATGGATGGACAGAGGGTGTCGTATTGTCATACTGATATTCTGTACAAACTGTGAAGTCCACTGAGACAAATGTAACATTTTTGATATTGGGCTATATAAATAAACATTGATTGATTGAATGGATGGGAAATTAGACCTGAAACAAGACGTAGACAAAGTCGATAATAAATTTACAGAAGTTATAATCAAAGTTGCAAATCTATCAAGAAGCAAAGGGAAAAGGAATACAAAAGCAATTCCATGGTGGACAGATGAATGCAGGAAAGCCATTAAAGAAAGGAAAAATGCTTTAAAATGGTTAAAGAGAACCCATCATTCTCCAAACTTAATTGCTTATTAAAGGACACAGGCAAAGGTAAGGAAGGTTGTAAGAAAGGCAAAGAAAACTAGTGTGAAGGAGTTCTGTGAGAAAATAGGTATAAAAAAAAACAATTTAACATTAACAAAAACAAATTAACAAGATGCACACTTTTACCTAAACTGAGACAAATTTACAAGTGTCGAAACACTTTAACATTTCCCGAAACACAAACTAGAGAATCAAACCGGAAAGGGAATGCCTGCGGTCAACTTAGCCATCTCTCGCGTTTAATTGGTCAAATCAGCAGCTCTTCATTTTTGAGTACGCAAGTAATCAGGCCTTTACGGTAATCGCAGAGAAGCGGCACTGACGCTAGTACAAGAGTAAAATAATGCATATTTTTTCTGCTTTATTTGCGATACAAATAATTTGTACCATAAGTGCTTAATAAAACTGACACTGCTTGACTCAGTCCTAGTTTGACTGCTACCAACAATAAAATGAAGCACTTTTAACGTGTGCTTTTTGGGTAATACAAAACTAGGGCCAACAGGGTGGGTGGAGGGGGTCTGGAGGACGGGCTTGGGCTGACAGTCCAGGGGCACAGCGGAGGACCCGGAAGGGGTCTCGGGCGGACGGCCCGGGGGCAAAGCAGAGATCAAGGATGGGGTCTCGGGCGGACGGCCCGGGGGCAAGGCAGAGTTCAAAAAGGGCGACTCGGACGGACGGCCCGGGGGCAAAGCAGAGTTCAAGGATGGGGTCTCGGGCGGATGGCCCGGGGGCAAGGCAGAGTTAAAAAAGGGGGACTCGGGCGGACGGCCCGGGGGCAAGGCAGAGTCCAAGGTGGGGGACTCGGGCGGACGGCCCGGGGGCAAGGCAGAGTCCAAGGTGGGGCGAAGGCCAAACAGCTCCGGAAGCCCGGCAGGACCCGGTGTCGGCCGAACAGGAACCGGAGCCGGTGGGATAGGCTTCGGCAGGATCCCCCACGGAAGAGGACCAGGAGTTGGCAGGACCCCCGGTGAGACAAGTGATGGCGGGGCCTCCAACGGAACAGGACAAGGGGTTGGCAGAACCCCCGGCAGAAGAGTCGACGGCTAGACCCCCAGAGGAACAGGACATAGGATTGGCAGGACCCCCGGCAGGAGAGTAGTCGGCGGGACCGCCAACGGGACAGGACACAGGGCCGGCAGGACCCCCGGCAGGAGAGCAGTTGGCGGGACCTCCAACGGGAAAGGACACAGGGTTGGCAGGACCCCCGGCAGAAGAGCAGTCGGCGGGACCCCCAACGGGACAGGACATAGGGCTGGCAGGACCCCCGGCAGGAGATTAGTCGGCGGGACCTCCAACGGGACTGGACATGGAGCCAGCAGGACCCCCAGCGGAACCTCCATCGGCACAGGACATAGGGTTGGCAGGACCCCCGGCAGCAGAGTAGTCGGCGGGACCCCCAACGGGACAGGACATAGGGTTGGCAGGACCCCCGGCAGGAGAGTAGTCGACGGGACCTCCAACGGCACAGGACATAGGGTTGGCAGGACCCCCGGCAGAAGAGTAGTCGGCGGGACCCCCAACGGGACAGGACATAGGGTTGGCAGGACCCCCGGCAGAAGAGTAGTCGGCGGGACCCCCAACGGGACAGGACATGGGATTGGCAGGACCCCCGGCAGGAGAATAGTCGGCGGGACCCCCAACGGGACAGGACATGGAGCTGGCAGGACCCCCAGCGGAACCTCCTCCGGCACAGGACATTGGTCAGGGCACGGAGTTGGCAGGACTCCCAGCGGAACCCCCAACGAAACAGGACAAGGAGTTGGCAGGACCCCCGGCGAGACAGGTGACGGCGGGACCCCCAACGGAACAAGACACAGAGTTGGCAGGACCCCCAGCGGAACCTCCAATGGACCAGGACGTGGGGTTGGCAGGAGCCCCGACGAAACAGGTGTTGGCTGGAACCCCAACGGAACAGGACATCGGGTTGGCAGGACCCCCGGCAGAACAGTGGTCGGCGGGACCCCCAACAGGACAGGACATGGAGTTGGCAGGACCCTCAGCGGAACCCCCAACGAAACAGGACAAGGAGTTAGCAGGACCCCCGGTGAGACAGGTGACGGTGGGACCCCGAACGGAACAGGACATGGGGTTGGCAGGACCCCCGGCAGAACAGTAGTCGGCGGGACCCCCAACGAGACAGGACATGGGGTTGGCTGGACCCCCGGCAGGATAGTAGTCGGTGGGACCCCCAGAGGGACAAGACAAGGGGTTGGCAGGACCCCCGGCAGAACAGTAGTCGGCGGGACCCCCAACGAGACAGGACATGGTGTTGGGACTTGAGAAGGGACTAGAGAAGGGAAATGAGAAGGGATTTGAGAAGGGACTTGAGAGGGGACTAGAGAGGGGATTAGAGAAGGGACTTGAGAAGGGACTTGAGAAGGGACTTGGAAAGGGACTTGAGTAAGGACTTGAGAAGGGACTAGAGAATGGACTAGAGGAGGGACTTGAGAAGGGACTTGAGTAGGGACTAGAGGAGGGACCATGGCTGCTGGGGCCGGAACCAGGGCCTGAACCATGGCTGCTGGGGCTGGGACCATTGCTGCTGGGGCCGGTACTGGAGCCGGAACCATGGCTTCTGGGACTGGGACCATGGCTGCTGGGGCCGGAACCAGGGCCTGAACCATAGCTGCTGGGGCCGGTACTGGAGCCGGAACCATGGCTGAACCATGGCTTTCATGCTGGCTTGAAGCCTTGCGGAAGCTCAGAGGTCCTCCAAAGGCCAGACGAGACCCAGCGAAAGGGTCCACGAAAGGAGCCTTGTTGGGAACTGTGACAGGCAGGGGGCTAGCATGCCTGGGGCTAGCAGGCCAGGAAACAGGTTTGACCTCAAAGCTACCAAAAAGGTCCTCCACCCACTCGGGTAGTAACTCCCTTAACCAGGGCCTTGAGGTTATTCTTGGCGTGCCGTAGAGATGATACACTGTCTTTCCTCTCTACTGGAGGCATATCGACAGTCATTTTTAAGCACCTTAAATTGTACGTCACCTCTGCTGGGTCCATGTTTGGTTGAGGGAAGTGAGTAAAGCAGGCAGGACCCAAATGCAGATTTAACAGAAAATTCCTTTATTTCAAGGCTACAAGATACAGAGCTGAACTCTCTCCCCCGTGAACACAGTCACCCACAACAAACAAGGATCTAACAATGAAAGACAGAAAAAACAGAACTTAAATGCACACAAGACTAATCACACAAACAAGACACAGGTGAGGAGGGAGGAGAAAACACAGGGGCACAAGGTGACACAATCGGGTAATCAGACAGAAGGGAACACAGAGACAGTGTTCGACGGCCGTTATTCAATGTCGTCGGCCCCAGAGTCTCTGCTAGGCGGCGTGCCTCTACCAGGGAAGGTGCCGCTGCGTGTAGGGGCCAGCGCCTCAGGGGTGAATCGCAGGGCGGCCAGGAAGAACCGGTCAGCTTCTTCGGCTAAAGCACGGGGCTCCACACTAGCCGTGTCAGCGAGCGCAGCCTGGACATGCAGCCGCATGTCCCGAAGAAACAGTTCCATGAAAAATAAGTTGGGCTCTTCCGTACCTAGCAGGTCGTGTATCGTCTCCATGTGGTCGGAAGGCTTGCTGCCTCCGAGTGCCGAAACAACGCGGGAATGGCGAGCGACTTCCCCGGCCATTCCGCGGAAGGCGCACCGAGCCTCAGACTGTGTGCACGAGACAGCCACGGACGTCTTCCAAAAACTGCGTTTCTAGCCATGTTCGGTCCAGTCTCGGAAACTTCTGCGAGACTTACATCAGGGTCACCAGTGTAGTGCCGAGAGAAGGGAGTCGGAAGCGGTGCATCGAAGGTGCAAAGTTTGTTTTATTGAGCAGCAGAAAACCACATGTTGCTGGCTTGAAGCCCGGGAAGCAAAGAGGAAGAAGCAAGGAGGGCACACAATAAGTACAGTCAACAACATATATGTCCGTGCGGAAACAATACCCCCAACCAGGGGCGCACTGGGGGGAAAAAGTGGCCCGGGGATTAATTGACAGACAGGCCCACTTAATGTGCGGCATGTATCGGCTGGCCGGCGACAAAAGTATGTAACTTAAAAAAAAAACCTATGCATTTTATGTTATTTTGGACAATTATTCATATAGTAATCACATTAACTGAGCCCTTGAGTTGCCTAGACCAAAATAGTTACAGCATATATTTAGTGATTTTAATGTTAACAGATCATTGATGCAATAACATTTTTGACCCAATTTGCCTGACTTGACACATGGAATAAAACATGGGTGTAGGAAGCATCCTCAATGTGGGTGAGACAATTTAACAGGGGGTGTGGGCAGGTGGTGGACCTCACCTCCTCTATGGGGGTCCGGGGGCAAGCTCCCCCGGGAAGATTTTTTTTTAAATGTTGAAGTTAAATGCATCAATCTGGTGCACTTTGAGAGCAAAATTAGGACTAAATCTATGGCAGTCAGTAGGTGCTTGGAATGTGAGCCGTAGCGTCGCCGGTTCAAGTCCCCGACCAGACCTACATTTGGAGTGTGGACTTCTACTTGGAGAGGTCCCAGTTCACCTCCTGCCCTGCTGTGGTGCCCTTGAGAAAGGCACCGGACATCCCCCTTCCCCCCTCACTCCCATTGCTCCCCGGGCGCTGTACAATAGCTGCCCACTGCTCCTAGTACTACTCCTGGTACTACGATGGGTTAAATGCAGAGAACACATGTCACTGTGTGTGCTGTGTGGTCTGCATGTGTGACCATTAAAGGGTTTTCAGCCCTCCCAATTCTTCTTCAACACCCATATAAAACAGAACTGTAAACAGATTATTTTTCTTTCAACATTTATTTGAACAGCAAGTGGAGGCAAAAGTGACTGCACCCAAAACAATAAACCTGCTAGCTAACTAGCCTAAACTCAGTAACAGAATGTGGGCAACACGTTCTTCTCCACAGCCGCGCGACGTCTGAATCAGACGTCACTTCCTCCTACAGCCGTACAGCCACTCCCCCTGAACCCTGTTTCCCTGCCAACCCCCCCTCCCCTCCCCTGTGCAAGCCCCTCCCTCTGAACCCAGGGCTCGCTACAATACTGTAGCTTATACACAAACTATACAAAAAACGCCTTTACGCTTTGGAGCTTGTTTATCCAGCTGTAAGCAACTGCCAGCTAGGTCTCTCAGTCACTCACTCCTGATTGAAACGGATAGATAGAACAAAGGTAGCCCATCAAAACGGCCCAGCCCAACCCAGTGGGCCACACACCCCACTGGGCTGGGCTGGGCTGGGCTGGAACATTTACAAATGTGGGCCGGTAGGATTTAGGTAAGCAAAAAAAAGGGAGTGGCCGGAATACTTACAAATGTGGGCCGGTAGGATTTAGGCAAAATTAAAAAGGTTTTTTTTTTTTTTTGGCCTTTCGGCCCACACACAGCCCACCGGGGAAACTCCCGGTATTCCCAATGGCCAGTCCGCCCCTGCCCTGAACCCATAGTTCCATGAGTGAATTATGTTAATTAGTTCATTAGTGATCACTACACTATAACATTTAATTTCACTCATTGCGGCCATGCAGCATGCCGCTTAATCATTTAAATAATATTTAAGCTGAACATGTTTAAGAGAGAAGGGTTTTACGAAATATGCATTACAAAGTTGCCTACAATGATATGCAGGCATTTATTTTAATTTTATTTTTGTTAACGAGAAACATTTGAACAGGCCCAGCCAAAATTACATTGGCCCACCCACAATTGAAATCTTGGCACCGTGGCACATTAAAGCTTTATTTGAGTTCTGTTAAATATGTTCTTTATTCTCGCGTCCAGGAGAGAAGCTTTAAAATGAGACTAAATGGAGTCTCTGAAAAGATTCAAATGGGATACTTTAATTAAAAAAAGCGCGGTAGTGTTACAGACAGAATATTGTTCCGGCAGAAAACAGCTGTGATCTGGCTCTCCTGAGCAAGAAGAGAAGGGCGAATCCCCCGTTCGGTGCCGTTATATATCCTCTGCTGGCTCCTCCCCGCCAGCCGGCTCGCCTCGCCTCTAATGTCCGTTGTTGCATTTAAACAGAGGATTGGTACTTTTCACCTTCAACATATGCTTAACACGCCTTTTCTCCTCATATTCTCTTTCATCACTTTTCATGTAACACATTCTAAACGCTGTAATCAATACTCTAAAACAGGGGTGCCCACACTTTTTTGGCTGGTGAGCTACTTTTGAAATGACCAGCTAACCGAGGTCTACCAACCAAAAATAAAATCCCAAATTGCAAGGGTTGCTGAATAACACGTTTTATTTTTACACGGGATAACTACAATAGGGCTGCAACAAACGACTAACTTGATTATCGATTAATCTATAGATTAATGAAACGATTAATCGACTATTCGGACTACTGCTGTGTGCCTTGCACAATTTCTCAAACGCTCTTATTTAGCCATCAACTTTTAGATTTAGTTTGAGGTTGTTTTAGGCATGTGGAAACTAACAATGAAGACAATAAAGATGAATACTTGATTCAAAAATACATATATTATTAAATTAACTGAACAAATTGTGAACAAAATTAACATTGCTTTTTATTTGAATTAAATAAATAATATTTCACATCAAAAGAAACAACAATGTTTTAACAAATCGTATTAAATAATGTGATGACAGAACTGTAAACAGAATAGCTGAAACTTTAACAAAATAAATAACTCAGTTACTAAGTCTAATCATTAACCCATGTTTGTATAATGTAGTTAACTCCGTGTGTTGCTGCTAGCATACATAACACCTGACGTGGAAACGTTACTCGTGGATGGGGCTACAGAGCTACGAGAAAGACAGTCGAACCCGGTGCATTCCTCCGTCTGAATGTGGTGCACTTTTGCTAAATGTTTAGACAAATTGCTCGTGTTACCGCCCTTACATGCTAAACACTTTTGGTGACGAGCATTGTCCACCTCAAGACGGGTAACATGTAACCACACCTTGGAGCGCTTCTCTCCACCATCTCCTCCGTGTGTTGCTGCATGTAGCAGCTGCGTGTGTGTAAACTGCCCCGCCCCCTTGCAAACAGACGGGGGAGAGAGAGATCTCTTCTGGATTGGAAAGATAGAAAATACACCGACCATAGACGCATTTGTTTGTCTTTTTGCATGTTAGAAACGAGTTGGCGACACTAAGACTAAGAGATAATGTTTGTGTAGCAATAATACATGACCTTTCTCAACTCGCTACTCGGAGGGAAGTCGCTGTCATATGCCTTGTGAACACTCCGATAATGCCTCTCCCTGTTACCTTTCTTTGGCAGAGCGACGCTTGCTTTACAAATAAGGCAAATAACCTTTGAATGTGATATCACAAAAAAAGATTCTCCCTCCCATTCTGTGTGGAAGTGGTATGTCTTTAGCTTTTTGCTCGTTCCCGCACTCATTTTGTTGTTTGTCTCTCCCGGCACTTGACTGATTTTGTATCGCTTTGCATTCTGGGTTAACAGACTGGAAAGCAATAGGTCGCTTTTTCTGTCAATCAAGTAAACTCCTGAATTAAGTGGCAGGGAGGCCAAGGGAGGAGGAATCAAAAGCTGTTTTGTCTATTTTAACGGAGCTGGATTTTTTATTTTTATGAATGACTCGCGATCTACCAGCATTGCCCCCGCGGGTCGACCGCGGTCGACGTACTGGGCACCTCTGCGTCTAAAACATACAGAAAATGCTTCACGGCTGGTTTGGTTTCCGGTCATTCCGGATGTTGTCACATGCTACTCTCGTCTGTAAACAATAGTGTATTCAAATAAACTGTACTTTCATTTAATATTCAGCATGGTAGTATCTCGACATCTATAGTTGTAGTGTTAAATCAGTAGGTTTTGGTTTTCGCCACACCACGTCATTTCGCTACTCAATTCACCTCTTTAGGAAATCGTATATTAGCCACATGCTAAATGCTAACCGTAGATGAAGGATTTTCAGAATAAAAGCTTAACTGCTTGTGCACAAGAATTTCTGGTTTTTCAGTATAAAATAGCATTTAACTTGACAGTATGTTTAAACTACATTATACCATCAAAACATTGATTTTAAATTTCTAACAGTTCCTAACTGGGTTGGTGAAGACATTTTTATTGAATTTTGATTGCTTTTTGATTATTTAATGTATACAAAAATCCCCTCCCCTTCTTCCTTGTAGCTCGCTGGTTTCCCATGATTTGTGGGCCACACTCCAGCATAATAAGTGGCGGTAATGCATCGTCCTTGTGCCACCCGCCATTAAATAAAAAGAAGAAGAAGTTGCATTGTCGCACTCCAGCCAGCCGGGAGCAGTAGAGCACCACACATGTTCACAGACCCAGCAGCGCAGAGGGAAACAAGCGTGCGGAGCTGAACTCATTCCTCCTTATCGTAGGCTTCAAGACACGCACTGTGTGTAAGGTGGAAGTAACTTTTATCCTCCAGAGAAGAGCTTTAAACAACCCGGAATATATATCTGGTTAAAAGTCTCACGGCAAACGATAACCATGTCGGCCTCAACGGCGAAAGTCAACAGAAAGGAGAATTCAAATCACGACGGAGCGGAGGAGACCTCTGGTAACGTTAAGGAATGGCGGTTATCCTGTTCAACGCCATTTTCATTTGTTTATCGTCATGTTGTTATTTTGTGTGTAATGTGTTATGTTTTTTCGAATAATGCTTGTTTACAGAGGAAGATCTTAACGTACCTTATGTTGAATTTAACCTTACTCCTTGGGGGCTAAATAGTGGCGTGCAGCTCTGTGCAGTAATGTAGCATGATAGCACACGCTAACTATTTAGCCAGCATGAGAGGTTAGCTAGCCATTAGCTTACATGGGCTACTTCACACGAAGATGGTCCGTATTTGCATAGCTTTAAGCGTAATGTGCAGTAATTGTTAATATAGCTAGACTGTGTGCAGGTCTGTTGTAAGGAGATGACGTAACTGATGTAATCGTTTGCATCTGCGCGGCTCCTCTTAACGTTAAAATTGTGATGCACGAGTGTTTCCCCCACACTATCAGCAACTTCAACAATCTCCATACCGTTCCGTTATCACGTTTCCACTGGTCAAGAAAGGCCGGACACTGCCAGCGTTATGAGCTGTTCAGTTAACAGACCATGCTTGTGAGTCTGGCTTTGTGTGCACGAGTAGATGTGCAAAATGTAAACAAGTGCGACGTTTTCCTTCCAAAGCTCAAACCTCTTTCTCTGTGGTCGAGACCCATGCTAACACGTGGAGAACTGTAGTAAAGAAGCTTAGTGGACACTGCAGAATGATAACATCGGAGACATGAAGATAGCATTTTGTATCGAGATGTCGCTAAACCGCTCATTCAAACCGGGCCGCCTTTAGAAGCAACAGGAAGCTACACAACACGCCTGGCGTAAATCAGGCTCATTGCGTTACTAAAATCAACGAAATATACTTAGAAATGATATTCAGATGTATTCTACGTGACACCGGTGAAATAACAAGTTAAGCTTAACGTTGAGAAAAATGAAACTATAATTTCCAACATTCTGATTAATGGCTTAGGTAACGGTTTTTTAGCAGGAATTGAATGTAGTTGTGTATCTTATGACATTAAACATTTGAATCTTGTCAGTTCCGGGCAACATTTTCTGTAAAATTAGGCTATAAAGTCTTGACTTCAATTAACCATATTAAATAGCTAGTGATTTGTGCTCTGTGGGAAAGATTGTGAAGTATCTAATCCTTTTTTATTGAACAGACTAGTTTTTTATTTATCCCAAATAGGGACAATTTTTGTGTCCTTTTGTTTGCCAGAAAAGCGCATATCCAGACCGAGATATTTGACGGTTGTAAAATCTGATATTTTTCTATTTTAACCTTTTGTGAACAAGATATTTGCTGAGCAGGATATATTAAAATGTAAAATATTACTTTTATACAATGTTATACCACAATGCGCTTGTTAATGATTTACTTAACCAATGTGCAAATTCATTATAACATTCTAAATGTATCTATAGCTTTTTACAGTGCTCAGATGCTTAAAATGAACCAAAGTCAAGTTCTAATTTTACCAGCCTTTTATTACCATTGGTTTTTCAGTTTTTTTCTACATATTTGGCAGGTAAATTGTGCTAATTTTAGAAGACATTCCTCACACTTGAAGTTTCAAATAGTTTTTCTTTTCTTTTCAGAAAAAGAGCAACAGGAAGCAATTGAACACATTGACGAAGTACAGAATGAAATTGACAGGTGAGTTATACTTTAGTTTATTTAGAGTAAAGACATATTGTTGCATGGAGAAGGATTTCTTACAGTTTTCTGTCTTTTTCTCCTCAGACTGAATGAACAGGCAAGCGAAGACATTTTAAAAGTCGAGCAGAAGTACAACAAATTACGCCAGCCGTTCTTTCAGAAGCGATCAGAACTCATAGCCAAAATCCCCAACTTCTGGGTCACAACATTCGTCAACCATCCACAAGGTAAACCATTTGTATTTGTCGTACATATTATTCTGTATGTGTGCATATGGTGTCTCTAACCTGAAGAGCTCATCATCAGTTTATCAAGTGGCCACGATTGCGCTATGCTGTTAAATGTGTTTGTGATTAGCACACAAAGTGTTGTGGTCAGCAGCTCAGTGTCTGATCTGTAGTTTCAGCTCTTCTGGGGGAGGAGGACGAGGAAGCGCTTCATTACTTGTCGAGGGTGGAGGTCACTGAGTTCGAGGATATCAAGTCTGGATATAGAATAGATTTTGTAAGTTTTCACGTCAACTTTTTGTTAGTGCATTTTAATTGTCATGCATCTCATATGCTGATGGTAATGTTTTCTTTCCTGCAGTATTTTGATGAAAACCCATACTTTGAGAACAAAGCCCTCTCCAAAGAGTTTAATGTCAACGAGAGCGGGGATCCTGTTTCCAAATCAACGGAAATCAAGTGGAAAGCTGGAAAGGTGGGTTTGCATTTTTCTTGAGATTGTATGTGTGATGTGAAAAATAATACAATGATCTGTCTTCTATTACAACACTAATATCACAAACCAAGAGGGTGCAACTTTTAGTTAATTAGTGCTACACTTGACTATTCACCTTATCTAGTCCTCCCAATGTTGGGCTTGCTTAACGTTTTTGGGTCTTTCACGTGTAACAATGGCTGCTATTATTATTATTATTCTTTCATTTAACCCTCTTGTCCAAACACGCTTCCTCCTCAGGACCTGACGAAGCGAAGCGGGCAGACGCCGAACAAAGCGGGGAAGAAGCGGCAGCACGAGGAGCCTGAGAGCTTCTTCACCTGGTTCACAGACCACTCAGATGCTGGCGCCGACGAGCTGGGAGAGGTGATCAAAGACGACATCTGGCCCAACCCGCTGCAGTACTACCTGGTAGGCTCACTCTCAGCTGCTGCTCCTGAGAAACTGTAGACGGGGAAACAGCCCTGTGGTAGAAGAAGATTGGGGTCCAGATCTATAAATGTGAACGCAGGCTGCACAGTGTTTATTTAATCTGAGTTGGTCAAAACTATTTGATCTCTTTTTGTATGAATGAGATAAAAAGTAGAAATGCAATATTTATCTTACAGAATATATACCATTGGTTCTGTGCCATATTGAGCTGTGCTGTATGATGTACTTGGGTTGGCTTCATTTGAGATCAATATTAGCATTGTGGTTTTAATAAGAGACTTCAAATTAGCCTGTTCAAAGATCAGAACTCATGTTCCATCTACAGTATATTTAAGTTGAGTATCTTAAAATACTAGTGTTATTTTTTATTTATTTATTTGAGTGCCTGATTAACATGATATTACCGGCTCACAGATATATTTCTATACGATGCAATGAAATTCTCCATTTCCATCGTTTTTCCACCAGAGAGCACTGACATGTTTATTTTCCGACTGAAATGTCCTGCTTCACATTTTAAATACTGCTGGTAAAACGTTAGGTAACAGTTAGAGCGTTGTGTAAAAGAAAATCTGGACTGATAATTCGACACCTAAGGGTGTTTGTACTGGTCTGCAGAGTCAGTGAGGGCCAGGCTCCAAACTGCAATCATTAATACTGAGGAATCAAGGTTTAATGGATCATTGTTCCCAAGGTCCCTGACATGGAGGATGAGGAAGGTGATGATGATGATGACGACGACGAGGAGGGTCTAGAAGATATCGACGAGGGGGAAGAAGAGGAAGGTGAAGAGGATGAGGAGGAGGATGGAGAAGATGGCGAGGTAAGGATATTATAGATTATAGACAAATCTTAGTGTGATCTGTTACTGTAATGGCTGGCACTTCCTGTCCCCGACTGTTAAAAACTCAGATCTGAATTTTCTTTTCTTTCAGGATGAGGATGATTAAACAGTTCAGCAGACTCTTTCCTCCCTCTGTGATCATCCTACAACCCACAGGATTAATATGGGGGGGGGTTTGTAAAGATACAACACAAAAATCGTTTTTCCCTGCGTGTTGTCAGCCTCTCTTCCTCTGAAGCTTCAGCCTGTCCATAATGCATACACCGGGGGGGGGGGGGGGGGGCGTCATTCACTCCTCTAGTCTCCCCTTTGATTGTTTCTCTACATCACCCAAAGACATGCGAAAGGTTCAAACTTTTTTGTAACATTCTGCACATCATCCTACGTAGATTTCAAATACGTACCATAGCAATTTCTATGTAAAATATGAAAATCAGTTTCTGTTGTGGGTTCAATAAAAAATAAGCCTTGGTGCCGTGATAACTTGATAGCATCCTTTGCCACTTCTACATATCAATGTATATTACAGTATATCTAGTGGTGGGGATACCAAGGCTTATTGGAAGTTGCATTTCCTTTGTGACTTATTGTTCTAATGGAACTGACTGAAAGCACCTGCTTGTTCCTTAACAGCTGTTCTAAATGTTCTGAGATATCAGCGTATCTTGGTAAGACACTTGTTTAATGGGGAGGTGTGTGGGGGGGAGGCAGCGAGGTTTTGACAACCAAGCTGGGCTTCTGTTAAATACAATTATCTTGTTTCAGACAACCGCAGATGGTTTGAAATACACTTTTTTTTTTTTGTATATATAGAAACAACCTAAAGATCTAAGTTTTAGCTTGACCTGACATTTTGTGTTGGGAGAGAGAACGCGTTCTGTGGAATCCTCTAGGGAGCCTAAAGTGTTTCTTTTGTTCACATTAGATTAAGTTTAGTGGCTTTGTTACAATAAATAATTATACATGATTGGATTTGTCTTTATTGTTTATCTTTTGTTGTATATGACCTTTTGGCAAACTAAACAGTTTCTTGCCCCCGCAGTCTGCAGTGGGTTCAGCAGATGGTGATAATCTTTGACTGTATTAAGATTTTGTGAATAAAAAGGATGAACGGATGCTTCTGGCAAGTATTGTGACCTTTGTTCTAAATATGTGGCAGTAGTTTGGCCTAAACATTTAAATAAAGGAGACATATTAACAGAGCACAAGGCAGTGCTACAGTGTTTCCCACAGATCAGAAATGTACTTGGGGGGGCTTGAAGTGCCGTGCCTTTGGGACATGCAACAACATTAACCTTAATCTACTACCCACAAATAAACATATGGACATGGGTTACTATTTAACAAAAATGGTAAATGTATTTAGGAACCTGTCAATGTAAT
Organism: Notothenia rossii; assembly: GCF_949606895.1. Classification (NCBI taxonomy): domain Eukaryota; kingdom Metazoa; phylum Chordata; class Actinopteri; order Perciformes; family Nototheniidae; genus Notothenia; species Notothenia rossii. Next base: position 32,194,582 of record NC_136910.1, on the reverse strand, counting down.
TTTAAGTGGGGGTGGACCTCATATCCTCTAGCGCGGTCCGGGGGCATGCTCCCCCGGTAAGATTTTTTATTTTGGAGTTAAATGCATCAATCTGGTGCACTTTGAGGGGAAAATAAAGAGACTAGATCTATGGAAACACCACTATGAAACAGAACTGTACACATTTCAATAATCATAAAATGATGGCCATAACCAATAACATACCATATCCAATATGAAAAAACACTGAAACTTATTTATTTTTGGTTCATTTATAGTTGTGAGTGTGTCTGTGCTCCTGAATCAGCCTCTCCTGTCTCCCTCCTCTCCCCCTGCTACTCTTTGAAGCAGCAGCAAAGACCTGTTTTAGCTCTCAACGAGTTTCAAAAGTAACCTTTTTTCACCTAGTTAACTTTTTATGTATTTATTCATGCATATTTTACTAATCACTCCCCCCTCAAATGGAAATATGTGTTTACATAAATGGTGACCAAACCGTTTGAGACCCACTGAGAACTTAGACTAAGTGAACTATCTAAACACTCAAGAGTCCTTTACCTCACCTGAGCTGAGGTTATCCCGAGCTTGAATGACACACAGCGACTAATCGAGGGCTTTGATTTATGATCTGTATGACAGTGGCCAACCCCCCCGGTCCTCCCGATGTCCAGTCCGGGACTGGGTACAGGAGGTGTAGAGAGAGGGATCATTGTCCACAAGTTAATCGATCGCAGATGGCGGTCATGGTCGCGGACGAATAAAGTCTATGTGTGGGAAACCCTGATTTAACTGCTTAATTTATATTGACATCAGGCGTTATGTTGCTGTTATTTGGATGTTTAAAGATACAGGCCGTTTCTCAATCGCGAGGATACTGGCTTCGTAGTCACGTACTTCCAAGTCACTTCCTTCAGAAACGAAACAAGTATATTTCCAAGCCACGGCTTCGGAAAACAAAGAAGAATGGAACAGGCTAACAAGTGTGCCACTCTAACGGTTTCAACATAAACTGTACCGAAAATAAATACCTCGCGATGTCTATCTAATTATGAACTTACTTTACTTTCACGGAACACATTTTTGGTGATAACAAATGCGACAAAGTAACATATTTACCAACACATGTTCTACGCCACTACATACTTACATTTAAATGTGTGCTGTGCTGCGTCGGTTCAGCCATTCTCCGCAAGGGTTTTTGAAATTGGTCCGTGCGCAAAGCATTGTGGGGATTTGAAGGACGCGAAGTCTACCCATGTGCAGCCTCAAAATTACCCCCAAACCAAGGACGTGGCCTCTGTGGAATTCCAAGTATGCTGGAGATTGGAACAGTCCTTCGGCCGCACTCGATGACGTAGTATCCTTGAAATATTGGCTTGGAAGCCAGTTTCCTCGCGATTGAGAAACGGCCCCAGTCATAGTAATATGCTGGGTTTTAGGCGGAAGTGACGTAATCTGCCACCGAGGACAAGAGACGACGCCCTTTACTTTACTGGCTGCTGCCGTTTTCACACAAATAAACCCCTTAAAACCTGTATTATTTAGTTTTCACATGTTTATTGAAATGAATTCGTCCATCTCTTTATATTATAGTATTACATGTATTATTTTCGGTTGTGTATTTGTGTTTTGAACTTTTTTATTGGATGTTGCGATTTAATTTCTCCAAGAGAGACATAAATCACTAAAAGATCTGGTGGATATCTGACCAGTATTTCATCATGGAAGTTAAATCAGAATCATTTCATAATCCTGTGGAGGAAATGTTGTTTTGTGACAGTTGCTCAATTTTAGAACAACCAAAATAACTTAATACAGAGCTAAATGTATACAGTGGGGCAAAAAAGTATTTAGTCAGCCACCAATTGTGCAAGTTCTCCCACTTTAAAAGATGAGAGAGGCCTGTAATGTTTATCCTATGTATACCTCAACTATGAGAGACAAAATTAGAAAAAAAAATCCAGAAAATCACATTGTCTGATTTTTAAAGAATTTACTTGCAAATTATGGTGGAAAATAAGTATTTGGTCACCTACAAACAAACAAGATTTCTGGCTCTCACAGACATGTAACTTCTTCTTTAAGAGCCTCCTCTGTCCTCCACTTGTTAACTGTATTAATGGCACTTGTTTGAACTCGTTATCAGTATAAAAGACACCTGTCCACAACCTCAAACAGTCACACTCTAAAATCCACTATGGCCAAGACCAAAGAGCTGTCAAAGAACACCAGAAACAAAATTGTAGACCTGCACCAGGCTGGGAAGACTGAATCTGCAATAGGTAAGCAGCTTGGTGTGAAGAAATCAACTGTGGGAGCAATTATTAGAAAATGGAAGACATACAAGACCGCTGATAATCTCCCTCGATCTGGGGCTCCACGCAAGATCTCACCCCGTGGGGTCAAAATGATCACAAGAACGTTGAGCAAAAATCCCAGAACCACACGGGGTGGACCTAGTCAATGACCTGCAGAAAGCTGGGACCAAAGTAACAAAGGCTAGCATCAGTAACACACTACGCCGGCAGGGACTCAAATCCTGCAGTGCCAGACGTGTCCCCCTGCTTAAGCCAGTACATGTCCAGGCCCGTCTGAAGTTTGCTAGAGAGCATTTAGATGATCAAGAAGAGGATTGGGAGAATGTCATATGGTCAGATGAAACCAAAATATAACTTTTTGGTAAAAACTCAACTAGACGTGTTTGGAGGAGAAAGAATGCTGAGTTGCATCCAAAGAACACCATACCTACTGTGAAACATGGGGCTGGAAACATCATGCTTTGGGGATGTTTTTCTGCAAAGGGACCAGGACGACTGATCTGTGTAAAGGAAAGAATGAAGGGGGCATGTATCGTGAGATTTTGAGTGACAACCTCCTTCCATCAGCAAGGGCATTGAAGATGAAACGTGGCTGGGTCTTTCAGCATGACAATGATCCCAAACACACCGCCCGGGCAACGAAGGAGTGGCTTCGTAAGAAGCATTTCAAGGTCCTTGAGTGGCCTAGCCAGTCTCCAGATCTCAACCCCATAGAAAATCTTTGGAGGGAGTTGAAAGTCCCTGTTGCCCAGCGTCAGCCCCAAAACATCACTGCTCTAGAGGAGATCTGCATCGAGGAATGGGCCAAAATACCAGCAACAGTGTGTGAAAACCTTGTGAAGACTTACAGAAAACGTTTGACCTCTGTCATTGCCAACAAAGGGTATATAACAAAGTATTGAGATGAACTTTTGTTATTCTTATTTTCCACCATCATTTGCAAATAAATTCTTTAAAAATCAGACAATGTGATTTTCTGGATTTTTTTTTTCTCATTTTGTCTCATAGTTGAGGTATACCCAGGTATACCTAGGATGAAAATTACAGGCCTCTCATCTTTTTAAGTGGGAGAACTTGCACAATTGGTGGCTGACTAAATACTTTTTTGCCCCCACTTTAAAGTGTGAATTTCAAGATAATACAAATATAATAAAAAGATGAATGTAACTATAGGAAGTAAAATCAAAAATTGTCAATGCAAAATAAAATAACCATATGTATATAAACATATAAAACAAACAAGAAATGAAAGCAGAAATGTTCAATATGATTTTAAATAACTTAATTATGTTGAAATAAGACGTGAAAGTAAAAGAGGGCAATACAACAAAGATATAATAAAATACAATTAAAAGATGTACATTAACATAGGAAGTAAGAATAACAATGTGCAATACAAGATAAATAAAAAGACTAAAAGGATAATGTAACCTTACAGAGTTAAAGTAAAAATGTTGCAATACAAGTTGTAATTAAATAGAATAAAAATATGTATGGATAAATAAGAAGTTAAAATATATTTACATAAAAAGTCAAATTGCACATTATACAATATATAACAACAATATGTGATATAATAATAATAATAATAAAGATATGAATGCCGAACTGTACAGTTAAATGTTTTAAAAAGTTCATTTCAAATTCTTGCTGACCCGGAAGTTCAACCTCATAGCTTCTGCAAAGCAGCCTACCCTTTTTGTGAATGGGTGCTTTTGTGGCACGGTTTTCACAGGCAGGTTGGCCATCTCCTTCTCCCTTTTCTTAGGTGTGAACGTCAGAGGAAGGCTCTGATCATGTGAAGTGTGTAGCTTCACATCTTCCAAGATCTCGGTCAGTTGGTCAGTTAACGTTTTAAGGTAATCTTCATCTTGCAGATGGTATGTTAAGTCAGTAATCTCACGCAAGAGACTGGCACATTCCCTTCTTTGTTTAACCTTTCTTGGTCTTTTCCTTTCGGGCAAAGCGAAAATAGTGGTTATATTTCCAAGTTGCAAATGCGCTGCTGCTCTCGCTGATACTTTCATCTGCCAGTGTGTGTGTGTGTGTGTGTGTGTGTGTGTGTGTGTGTGTGTGTGTGTGTGTGTGTGTGTGTGTGTGTGTGTGTGTGTGTGTGTGTGTCTGTTGGTCAATGTGGTATAACCTACCATTTTACCTGACTACCCACCAGCGTTACGCGAACCTTGGTGGTAAACATTGACTATGCCGAAGTCCGCTTAAAACTTAGAGTGTATCCATGTTTTTTAGTGTCTTACTAACATAAATCCTAATTTCTGACAAAGTCCTTTTGTACCCTATGCTGATATCCGCTTAAAACTTAAGAGTTTATCCATGTTTGTTACTGTCTAACTAACTTAAATCCTCATTTTCTGAAAAGTCAGTTTATACCACAAAACATGTTTATTGAGTGTATCTCAGTGTATAGAACAGCGCCGCTCAGGTGGTTTTTCGAATGCAGGTCCATACACATTCTTGCAGTTCCATACACTGTGTGTAATTTCCTTTGTGGGCGGTCCTTAAAAAACGTGGTCACGTCACGTGCATACTTGCAGCTGCGTTCACTCATCTCATGGAAAGACAGAAGAATACGGAGCTAGCTACAATAGCCTACTCAATTAAACACAAACAGGTAAGCTTGCATACTTGTAGATATTGCTTATTTTACATGATTAATGCTGCGTTCACACCGGACACGATGCGAATATTCGCTTCGTTCTAATCCCTCGAGTTTCACCGCGGCTGTCAGCTGTGTCGGGAGCTACTACAACTACAACAAAATTAACATATTTTACCGTGATTAAATTGTAATCAGGCCTGGAATTTCGTCATTTTAGGGGCAAGGCCACTTGGCCTTTTGAGTTGTCAATTTTTTAAGGGCACAAAGGCCAAAAGCCAGGGCACCAAGGCCATAAATTAAAACAATGATTTAACATACGATATGAAGTGACTACGATTGTATATGCATTTACAATACTTTTATATATATTTATTAAGCATTCAATGGACACCAAATTGCAATTAAACAAATTCTTTATTAAAACTACAAAGGATTCTTATAGCACAGACATGTTTGGCTCACTGTGAGACTGTGGTAGTGGGCCTACGTCAAGGTGCGTCCTTATTCTGAGTCACTTGAAGATGGAGATGATGACGAGTCAGGGAGATTTGGACTTTTGGGGTTCCTTTGACCATAGGGATGAATATTGGGTGTCCTTTTGTTGATGCCAGCTGCCCACCATCTTGCCACAGCTTCATCACTTTGATATTCAGCAGGAGCACAACCCTGGGATTTGATGAGGAGTAGATCTTCAATTGTTGAAGTGTGCAGGCTTAAACGCCAATCGCCCTGCATTCTCTTCATTACTGAGAACTGCCGTTCAACTTGAGAGGTAGAGACAGGAAAAACTAGGACTATTTGTATTAGGTGCAGCAGATTGGGGTACATTCTTCCCTTCTCCAACAAGAATCTGGACCATAATGGGAGGAAAGTTTCCCTACTATGGTGACGCACAATGCCGTGTTTGGCTCTGAACCATTCTTTGTCTACCTCAGGCACATTGCAGCCATTTTTGGTCAGGAGGGGCTCGAAGTGTTTACACAAATGATGGATTTCCTCCTCCCCAAACTCCTCTAAGAAATTTGGTTCTGTTGGGAAATTGATGGGATCGAATATTTCGGCAGCCAGGAGTACAGGGTCGGTGGAGAAAGTAGAGAATCTCTCACCAATGGCCGCAATGATGTTGTCAACTATGTTTTTCCTTGAAAGAAGGAAGGCTTCGGCAGAAACATTGGACTTTCTGATGTTAATATCATTGTATGCAAATTCCTCACTGGTGGTTGTGAAGGACTCAAGCACTGGACGGAGATAGGGGCCTGGCTTCTCTGTTTGTTTGCGTAGCGCAGCCTGTGCAGCCAGGATCCTGCTACGCACACACGACAAGGGCAGTTGATCGCCTTGGAAATTCAGTGAGAGTTCAGCCAGGTCAGATAGAAGATCCTGATACAGTGCCATGTGAAGAATAAACTTTGGTGAGGTCAACTGCCTTAACACTGCCCTGATCTTTTCTTTGTCTGGTGATGCCTCATCCTGTCTTTCCTGGAGGTGGGTAACAATGCTTCTGTAGTTTTTTGTCGCAAGACAGGAAACAGCCCTCCTCCTGTGATCTATCCACCTGGTCCCCACGGAGCGAGCTGGTTTAATGACGTGCTCCTCCAGTTCCTCTCCAATGGCCTTCAACTCCCTCCATTTTTTGGGAGAACGACGGTAGAGAGAGTAAATCTTCATGAGCAGGTCATCAATCTTGTTCAAAGAAAAACAGAAAATACAGAATTAAATAGGCATTATTAAGGCATTAATCAGACATTGTATTACAAATTCTATTTTCATATTTTATAGAAGAATTACTCCTCCTACCTGTTCAAAGTATGTGCCCTTGAAGGCATCCTTCAGACATAGCTCTAGTCTGTGGGCAATGCAATGTACTTTAAGCATCCACGGCACATGTCCCTGTAGTTTGGTGAGGACACCATTTGTCTTCCCAAAATTGACTGCTGCACCATCAGCTGCTGTTGCTGTCAAGCAGCCACTCAGATCAATGTTGTTGTCTGCACACTTTTCCATAATGGCCTCAAATATTCCATCTGCATTACATGCTGTTGGCTCTGCAATACTTTAAAAAATATGGAACACAAAAAAGAAATTAAGAATTAGGTCTTCTTACTATTAAATAAGTGAAAATGTAATTACAATCACCTAAACCTATGTAAAATCATTACATTCTTTCTCTCAATTGTCCTGCCCTTTTCTAATTAATTGTAAAGCAAAAAAACAAACAAACATATTTTTACATCTATATAGTAGACTATTTGTCTCTCTTATTCTTACCCAAGTAATCTGATTGTCGGGGAGCCGTGTTCAATAAGCTTTATGCTTATGACTTCCTTATCTGATGTTCCTTTGTCTGTGCTGCCATCAAACAGTAAGGAGCAGTAGAAAGGCTCACATTTTTTCAGAGTTTGAAGTTGGTCTCTGATGCTGCCAGCAATGTGCTCAATGAATATGCGGCAGGACTTTGAATTATGGTAGGTGAACCCGAGCTCCACCCCATGCTTGCGCTCCACTGACACAAGAGTCTTGTACAGACTAAACGGCTGCTCAGTATATGCTACAGTGTATGCAATGTCAAATAACTTGCACATCTTTGTTTCGGTTTTGTTGTTGAGCTTCTGGAGCTGTGTAACTGTTTTCGAAGTAGTTGGAGCCTGATTTGATTGCTGCCATGCTGTGATGTGAGCTTTTGACTCATAATGTGTTTTGGCTGTAAATGTTTTAACATTTGTGCTGCCAGTTATGTATGTGTCTGTGTTATGGATATATGTGTGTTGTGCAGTGCGGTTTTTATAGTGCTCCCTGCAGATGCAGCACCACAACTTAGTAACATAGTCTTCCTTGTCCTTCTCAAAGTGCAGCCAGTCATACCCCCAAGACTCTACAGTGGTGGCAGTAGTTTTTCTCTTCTTGCTGTTTCCATCTACCTCTTGGTCATGGCCTTGTCCCGGTCCCTCCATGTCTTCTCCTTTTTCTCTCCTTTCCTCTCCCTTGTTCCTGTAATCGGTCTCATCTTCTCCTGCCTTTTCTTGTCCTCTCTCTTCCCTGGTTTCTAGCCCTTTGTCTCCTCCAACCTTCTCTAAATCTGTCTCATTTCTTTCTCCTCCTCTACCATCTCGTTGTCTTGGTACTTCAGAATCTCCTCCTGTTACTTCTGTTTCCCTATCATTATCAAGGCCTTCATCATCTCCTCCTCTCTCATCAATGTTCACTGGACTTTGTCTCTCCACTCTTGTCTGCTCTTCTTCATGTCCAACTCTCTGTTTTTTTTTTTCTGGCTCTCTGTCCACTGACTGATCTGCCTTACTGCAACTAAAAAACAATTAGTATTTTAATTTAATATGTCCATTTGATCACATACTTTTAACATAAATTAATAAACGTAATGTGATGTATAACTGAAAGGGTAATGTGACTTATCTTATAGAACTAATTAACTAATAAACACTAATAATGAGTGTTCAATATGCGATACAACCTCTGTACGTTATTTTAACTGGTTACCCTAACTTATATACTTAGCTTATTTCTCTCCCGTTCAAATTGGGGACAGTTTTAATCGGGGGCAGAGTGTCATAATCTGTCACCTTAATTTTAGGTGTGCTGCTGTTACTTTTACTAACAAACTACAATATCTTGTTCCCTCTTGAATCATTATTTACCACTTACCTCCTGAAAAATGAGTCCATTGTTTTGCAGTTTTTAGCTGCATCTTCAAAGTTTCTTTTAATACACTTCTCCCTTCGCTGTTTGCTCGGCATAGTTTTATCTGGGGATGATAAAAGAAAACAAACTAATGTTGCTGCAAGTAACAACACAAAAAACAATGAGACAAAATCTCTTATTGATTGGCAGTCGTTCACGTTAACCTCTTTGCGCAAATGGGATGATGGCTTAATTTGGAGACAGAAAGGCATGCAATACCCCTTACAAACAATAGGTGGTATAACACCAGGAATCTCGGGTCTGTTTGACTGACCCCGTATCAAAGTGTATTGACTTTTATTCCACCTTTTGAGTACGAGGTCAGATACGGAAGTCACGCTTTTCTGTAATGGAAACTCGGTTCGGTGCACACATGAAATATAGCGCCGTCTTTGAGAAACAGTTGGTTGACAACAAATGAAGACCTTTTGGTTTGATAGGGGACTTCTTCACAAGTTTGTCGATGTATGGCATTATGCATACATTTGTTTCGGCTGACCAGAAAGAATTGGCCGACATCATGGTGGAATTACATGAAAAAATACTGACTGTTTTACGTTGTAAATGGATTAAGCATATAAACGGTTTCCCTGGACATTTCCACAAAACCAAGGCCATTTTCCAGACGCCCGAAAGGTAAATAATGAGTTCATTACTTTATTTAAGCTTACATAATAACTTTAACACAATATGTTTTGAAAGGACGTCAATTACAATGTAATTGAATGGCAGTTGCTATGCTAAGCTAACTAAGCTAGTTCTGGCCAGTGGGGGTAACGTAATTTTTTTGTGGACAGTCCAGGCATGCCACAAGACATGTGAATGGTTATTTTGATCGCGTTTTGAAAATTGGGCGATATAAACGAGCAGCAAACTTTGAACTTCCGTCTGCGATCGCCGGTGGTCAAATAAGTCTGCACAGAGGTCTTTGACAGCTAACAACACAGCGCTAACTGCCTAGCACTAGATAATAATAAAAAAAGAACACAACTGCAACATAACTTATCCAAGTAGTAACAAAAACACTTCAAAATATTATAATTATGCATTACCATACGAGCAAGAAATAGTAATGTTATCCATAAAATTACACTTAAAGCTGGACAAATGAAAAACTTAACGGCAAACAGGATCATCACAAAACCTTACCTCACCTCAGCCTTTTCTTGAGCGGAGAATCAGCTAGCTTGGTCCTAGACCGTCCTACGCACACGGACGCGTGAGGGGGTGGGCGGAGATAGGTCCTAGACTGATGTCAACTGTCATCATAGACCGTCCGAGCGGTGCATTCCAGGCTCAAATCAAGCGCACCGCTGATTTATTTTTCCTCCTTCAAAATATGCTGGTGTTGAAGCCGTGTCAGAAAAGAGGCAGACTGCTAAACCACAAAACTTTGTCAGAGAGGGCATCAAGGCCACTGTGGCCTTATGGCAGATATCATTTTTAAGGGCACAAGGCCAAAGTGGGGGCCATGGCCCTCGTGGCCCTCGTGAAATTCCTGCCCTGGTAGTAAGTGTACACTACAGTTGACCTGTTTCTGAATAAAACATCAGCCACTACTCTATACTTGCAAATATTATATTGTGTAGAAGGGAGATTTCATATCTGCCTCTTGTCGCTACGGCAAGTTGTGTATGAGATGCAGCGTCACGCACGGCACGTCAGGCCTTCCCTTCCAAGTATTTGATTGGTCGGAAGGGAAGGGCTTTCCTTCCGACCAATCAAATCGTTGGAAGGGAAGGCCGGCGGGCTTTCCTTGACATGTCCCTGACACAGCGGACTGCGGGTGTAGTATAGAGTGAGTGTAGCGTGCATACTGTGTTTCACCACACATTACAGTTTTTCTCGATTGCTAACAATAAAATTATACATACAATTACAGGACTGTCTCAGAAAATTAGAATATTGTGATAAAGTTCTTTATTTTCTGTAATGCAATTAAAAAAACAAAAATGTCATACATTCTGGATTCATTACAAATCAACTGAAATATTGCAAGCCTTTTATTATTTTAATATTGCTGATTATGGCATACAGCTTAAGAAAACTCAAATATCCTATCTCTAAATATTAGAATATCATGAAAAAGTATACTAGTAGGGTGTTCAACGAATCACTTGAATCGTCTAATTAACTCGAAACACCTGCAAGGGTTTCCTGAGCCTTGAAAAACACTCAGCTTGGTTCAGTAAACTAAATCACAAGTATGGGGAAGACTGCTGATCTGACTGCTGTCCAGAGGACCGTCATTGACACCCTCCATCAGGAGGGTAAGACACAAAAAGAAATTTCTCAAAGAGCAAGCTGTTCACAGAGTGCAGTTTCAAAGCACATCCACAAAAAGTCTGTTGGAAGGGGGAAATGTGGCAGGAAACGCTGCACAACCAAGAGAGATGACCGCAGCCTTAACAGCATTGTGAAGAAGAGTCGCTTCCAGAATTTGGGGGAGCTTCAAAGACAGTGGACTGAAGCTGGAGTCCAGGTATCAAAAGTCACTGTTCACAGACGTGTCCGGGAAATGGGCTACAATAGCCGTATTCCCATGGTCAAGCCACTTCTGAACTCAAGACAACGGAAGAGGCGTCTGACTTGGGCTAAGGAAAAGAAGCACTGGACAGTTGCACAGTGGTCCAAAGTCCTCTTTTCAGACGAAAGCAAGTTTTGTATTTCATTTGGAAGTCAAGGCGCCAGAGTCTGGAGAAAGGCTGGAGAGGAGCAAAATCCAAGTTGCTTGAAATCCAGTGTGAAGTTCCCACAGTCAGCGATGGTTTGGGGAGCCATGTCAGCTGCTGGTGTTGGTCCACTGTGTTTCATCAAGCCCAGAGTAAATGCAGCTGTGTACCAAGAGATTTTAGAGCACTACATGCTTCCGTCTGCTGAAAAGCTCTATGGAGATGAGGAATTCATTTTCCAGCATGATCTGGCACCTGCCCACAGTGCCAAAACCACCAGTAACTGGTGTACTGACCATGGCATTACTGTCCTCGATTGGCCTGCAAATTCCCCTGACCTGAACCCCATAGAGAATATGTGGGGTATTGTGAAGAAGAAGCTGAAAGACACCAGACCCAACAATGCTAATGAGCTAAAGGCCGCTATTGAAGCATCCTGGGCATCCATAACACCTCAGCAATGCCACAGGCTGATTGCCTCCATGCCACGCCGCATTGATGCAGTAATCCGTGCAAAAGGATTCCCAACCAAGTACTGAGTGCATTAATGGACATTTTCAAATGTTTGATTGTGTTTTGCTGTTATAAATCTTTTTTTTTTACTTGGTCTGAGGAACTATTCTAATTTTTTGAGATAGGATTTTTGAGTTTTCTTAAGCTGTATGCCATAATCAGCAATATTAAAATAATAAAAGGCTTGCAATATTTCAGTTGATTTGTAATGAATCCAGAATGTATGACATTTTAGTTTTTTTAATTGCATTACAGAAAATAAAGAACTTTATCACAATATTCTAATTTTCTGAGACAGTCCTGTATACATAAAGCACAATTATTTTAACTGAAACTCAAAGAGCAAAACATCGGCTCAAATCTCCAAAACTCTAAACACGTTTTCAGCTTCTCACACAATTTGCAAATCAACATGGCACTTTTTGCAAACCACTGCACACGTTTCTCCACGTAAGACACAGGAATCTGACATGAAGTCACATGTTAGCAGGTTTAAAACACTGATATTCAAAATGCCTCACACATGGACCAATAATCAAGAAACACGTTCCACCTGACCAAACACCTGATAGCATAATTGTTGGCTCATCAATCAGGATGTTAGCACTATAAAAAGACCACAGGTGAGTACTTTCTTACAGCAACAATGAGAGCCAACATGGAAGGAAGAGGAAGAGCTGGGCTGAGAGTAAGAGGAGGAAGAGGTGGGTGAGAGTGAGAGAAGGAAGAATGAGAGGTAGAGGTAGAGCTGGAGGGAGAGGACGTGGACAAAGAAGAATACTCTCATGATATATCAGTGCATATATCTGTTGTGTGAAACGTATTTACTTCATTACTGTAATTGAATTGTTGGCATGTTGCATACTATAACTGTACACAAATCCTGCACAATTTACTGTGGTAGACTTTTATGCAACACAGACACTGACCAACCACTATATCTTTGTTGTTTATCTGAAAGACTGAGAAACAAAGAGGTGCAGGTCGAAGGCCAAGGATGAGGCACAGGTAGCAGCAGTTACAAACTGGGTTTTGGCAAACAATGCCATCACACTTAGAGAGATCCGAAGCATAGTATCTATGTGCTGAGATGCATGTGGCACAATGTTAGTTTTGAATAAAATGACTTTTTTTCAACAACTCATTTGTATTTCTTCATTTACTGTATTTCTGTATATTAAAGCAATCTTTCTCTGCAGAAACCTCTATGTACAGAGCATAGACCATAAAAGATGAAAGTGCTTTAGATTATGCTCAGCAGTGTGTAGTTGGGTGGTCAAACAATCTAGTATTATGAATGAAGTGTGTTATATTTGGTGCAAAAGTTTGCATTTGGTAAGTGTTTATGTAGTTTTGAGTGCAGTTCTTGATTTAGCAGGAGAAATTAGGTGCTTTGCACTTTGGGTGTGTTGTCTTGTGAATTGTGTTTAGTGTTCTGAGAAACTGAGCAATTTTATAAAAAATGTGTGTTAGCAATCGAGAAAAACTGTAATTAAGAGGGGCGCTGTTTCAGTCTTTGTAAAATACAAATACAAAATATAAAGAAATACCCAGCCTCCAGGAGAAAACGCCACTTGAGGCTGAGCAGAATCTCCCCTGTACTTCTCAAGAAGTTGTCTTTATGGGTGAAGTTAATTAACTTAAAATTACCATACTGCTTATAATTTATATAAGGTGTGTATTAATGGGTTTAACTAGAAGATGAAAGATGATGGCATTTAATTTAATCTGGCATAATATGATTAGTCAACATCAGGATGAATTTGTCTTTTTCTTATAATTACAGGAAGCGGGAATGAGCAGCAGGAATGTGTTAAAGTCCTAGCAAAAAGGAAATAAAAATAAAAATCTACAGTGTCCAAAGCACAAACCATCTCCTGGAAGTAACAGGTGAATTTGGATTTGTCCTTGATAGGATTTTAAAATACAACACAGACTTCCAAGAGTTTATAGATGTTGATAGAAGTGAGAACATCAGTAACTTTGACAGATTCCAAGTGCTTTTTTCTGAAGCACCGGATCTTCAGCCTGTCCTCAGAGAAGTCTGTCATACATTTAGCATGCTTGTTAAATTGTGTTTCAAAAAATCACACAGGCCAGAACTTTACTTTGTGCTGTGCTTGCTCTTATTGTTTTGTTCAGCCACAAGAACCAGTTATTCTGAATGGCCTAACTGATCTACTTAAGAAGAAAATTCCAGAAGTATGTGATGAACTGCAAACTAATGGCATTCTTACTGAGACGACCAGGCTCAAACTTGTCAAAGTTTGCATCTCTGACTACTTGGTAGAGAGGCATGGGTTGTAAGTATATGAATGTGAAATGTGTTTATATATAGGGGTTGGGACACTTTTCCCCTTAATTTCATTGCCCAACCATTTCTGTTTCGGGCCTTAAATTGTTCTTGTCAATTTTCTTACATTTAAGTTATTCGTATTCATATTATGTGAACAATGTATTTTATTTTGTTAATAAAGTCCCTATCTTTCAAATTGAAACTGCTCTGCTTGCTAACTTTTATTTGTTGATACCATACTTACTATAGGGATGAATACATAATTATTAAAGCTAATTAACTATAGATTCACTATAAGATCACCATAGCCAACTCTATAGTATTACTATAGTAATTTGCTATAGTGTGTTCCAAAAAACCATAGAAATAATATAGAAAGCACCATAGTGATACTACATAAAACTCAATAGTATAACTATAGTAATTTCCTATAGTGGCCGAAAAACCATAGAAATACTACAGGAAACACTATAGTATAACTGTAACTTCACTATAAGATCACCATAGCCAACTCTATAGTATGACTAAAGTAATTCTCTATAGTGTGTCCCAAAACGCCAGCAGTTTTTTGTGGTATTTCTATTTAGGAGCTGATTTTTGGATTATCGGAACGCAACCCCAGAGTGACGCGTCCTAAAACCCGGAAGTAAACTCCTTCCGGTTCCTTCGACAAAAACCAATGCAATTTCTCCATATGATTTTGGAAAATAGCTCGAAATAAGGGTTGCGTTCCGATAATCCAAAAATCAGCGCCTAAATTCTAACCCTATCTCCTATTTCTTGACCTCTGAGTGAAACGTCACGGGGTTAAGGGATAGTGGATAGGAGAATTCAAAAGGACTTAGGAGAAGAGACTGCGGTACTTTAGAGAATCCGAATGCACTTTCACTATCTGACGTGTTTATGATGCGCCAGCGGACGTCTTTGTGTGCGTCTGCTGCTGTGGTGAAACTATGGAAACTACAGTGTTCTATACAACGGACTACATGGATGTTTAATAAGAACGAGGGACTCATCTAGAGTAGGGTGACCAGACGTCCCCGTTTTCCGGGGACAGTCCCCGTTTGTATTAGCCTGTCCCCGGTTGAAACTGTCCCCGTTTTTTAATATACGTTAAAAACACATAGCAAGGTAAAACAAAACGTTTTATGTCAGGAAACACTGGGTAAACAGATTGTGGTCAACAGCCCCCACTTCGGAAAACACAGTCAAGCCAGCCCACACGTTGTGTTGCGGTGCGCGAATATCCTATGCATTACGGTAGAGGCCTGTAAAAACTGCCTTCAAAATAAAAGCGTTTACTCGGTCAATAACAAATATACCTAAAAAAACACACCAGGGTCATTCCAAGCATTCGGTGCCATTTCAGCTAGGGTATTCAAAAATAAAAAACATGATTTTCCATGGTTTTTTTTTATTTAATCTGAATGATGGCTTGTTAAAGTATAAGAAAAATATTTTGGTCAAGCTCAGGATATTATGCTTACATTTTTTTTTTTTACCATCCCCAGTTACTGTGTGTGCACCCTGTTACTGTGAAAAATAGTAACAGGGTGGACATTTTATGCTAAACTTGGCTATTGCTACATGTGTGATGATAATCAAGCTAGCACTTGGTGACAACAGAAACATATATTTGATAGATATATTCACCATATTTTCTAAATGTAAAACAAATGATCAGTTCCACTAAAAATGAGCATAACAGGGTGGACATTTTATGCTTTAGTTTACCGCAATACTTAGGTTCTTTAAAACATTAGAAAAACGTTGAAGGAAGAACGCATTCACTCTGCTTCTTGAAGATTATTTCCCACTCAAAATGTATCCTTCTTCTTCTTGAGTCAAACAAATAGTAGAATAGTAAAGGGGCGTGTCCAGAGGGATTAAAATCAGAGTAACAGGGGGGACATTCAAACAGGGGACACATACTTTATTTTCAATACAAATGAATTAATAACAACAATTTCAATTTGGTGAGGAATATTAGCAAAAGGGTCATACAACACTCACAAAAATGTAGAATTTTGTTTGTATTTCTTTGATTTCTTTTTGTATATCTGTTACAGAAGTTGAGCAAACATGATTGGGGACACAGCAATTTGGCCTACTTGTGCTAAAATCAGAGTAATTATTTAGAATTTTTAATATCCTGGCATTTAAAACCAAGCTTTTAAAAAATAAGCATTAGACCTTTTTAAATACAAAATATATGATATAATGTGGTGGGGACCTAAATGGCACCGAATGCTAGGAATGACCCACCAAACATATTCATATATACTGGAGCTTAAATTAAGAAATATGTACTATATAATGTGATCGATAATAAATTAAAACAAACTACGTATAACTACCAAATTATAACTGAGTGAATGTCAAATGTAAGGATACAGTTATGAAGACATATCTAACATTTCCACTGGGTGACTCATTTCAATTGATGTTGACACCATCTCTCAGCACTCCTAAAATAACATTACTTTCTGAAGCACAATTTAAAATGTATGCTGTTTAAAATCTCAAATTAGATCTATTGTACATCTATATTTTGATTATTATTTAATGGAAACTGTCCATAATCAAAGAGTCATTCGAAGTAAATCAAATACTTATTTCACTTCAGGGTGATAGCAGGAGACCCCATCTAGTCCATCAGAGAAAATCAGGAAATTCTGATGTAGAGTTTCAAAATAAAATACTTTTGAAATCTCAAATATGGGCTATCGTCCTTCTGTTTTTATACAAGAATAAATAAAAAACTGTCAAATTATCAAAGACTTATTTCACTCCAGGGTGATAGCAGAACACCCCATATAGTCACTCAGAGAGAATCAGGACAATCTGATGTACAGTTTCAAAATAAAAGACCTTTGAAGTCTCATATATGAGCTAGTCCTTCTGTTTGTATCCAACAGTTAAAATGTACGAATTACATTGAACCAGAATTGTCCCCCTTTTTTCTTTAACAGTGAAGAAAATTGGTTATGTTAATGATATATTGACGGCAAAACTCAAAATGTCCCCGGTTTTAATTTTGAAAATCTGGTCACCTTAATCTAGAGACTCTGCACCGTGCTCTGATGCTGTTGTTTTATGCTTTATGAACGTGGACAACAGAGAAACATATTCTTCATGACCAAAGTTGTAATTGAAATAAAAAAGGAAATTGAAATTTATGCTCGTCACCCTCTCCCTCCGGTCCACATTAATACAAATGATCCCAATACGTATGATTGTATGAAAATATCTTAAAATCAATACTAATGTATTTATTATAAACGTTATTCCTTAACACCTAGTGTGTACATCATTCAAACATCTTTTAAAAGTTGAACAAACCCCACACAGCTCAGTGAAATGTTGACTTTATTTGATAATTTCATTAAAAACTAACGTTCATATTTATCTTTTTGATTATAATACTGATGAACGTTGAAAACAAAGCACTTTGGCAACTTACCACATACGTTTTAAAATGCTTAATAAGCACCGTAACTTTCATGATATAATTTCTCCGTCATAATCGTTTGTTTCCGTGAACGGCCGACTGTTGTGTGACGCAAATGCTGCGGCTGCAAGGCATTGTGGGGCAGCATTTTCTCCTCTCCTTTCGGTAAGGTAGGTCCAGTGGTTCCTAAACTAAAGGAGGTTATAAAGGAAGTTTGAAACCTCCTTTCCTTTCATTTGGAGAATTGGAACGGCACTTAACATGGCTGCCACTGACGTATTTCCGGGTCATTTCACTTGGTTAGGAAGGTTCCTAAACTAAATGGACTATTGGAACGCAACCTGGCACTCTATTGACAGTATTTAAAACCTACACTTTGCTACAACTTGGTCGAGTTTTGTGGGAATATATAATCGTGATGGGTTAACTTGTTTTTTGTTATGTCTAGATAAATATAATACATGAAATCCATGCGATTAATCCATTTAAAAAAACGCAAATATGGGACAAGCTTTTTTCCAGGAGAAAACCGGAAGTGGGATTTCTCTCTTGACTCTCCGTATCCAAGGTAACGCTAGCTTTGTAGAATGACTCGACTGCTAGCTTTTCAGATTGTAGGAAAAGCGCCTATGGACTTCATACTTATCAACATTAACTACCATATGTAACATATGGTAGTTAATGTTAATGATTGAAATGCTCTTTTGCTGATCACTAGCATGTTTACTGACGAAGCCCTGGACTCAGTGAGTGTTCATTCTCAGTGGAGGATATCCCAGCAGTCCGCGCAGGAGTCGGTATGTCTGATTGTCTGTTAGCATCACTCACACTGTGCGTCTGTTAGCATCACTCACACTGTGCGTCTGTTAGCATCACTCACACTGTGCGTCTGTTAGCATCACACACACTTATGTATATCCAGAAATGTACAGATTGAACTCTCAGCGTTAGCTAGCTGACATGTTAGGTTCAGGTGTTGTTCGGAAATTGCCACAGGGGGAAGTAACTTCACAGTCAGACCCAACATGAATGAGGTTTCCCCCAAATAACTTGTTGCTCTATGCCAGGGGTGGGCAATTGGAAATAAATAATGGATGACTTTTTATTTTGGAGTTTGAGATGATACTTCAAAAAAAGAAGAAGCAACTTGTATGTATGAACTGGCCGCTTTCCCTGGAGGCGACAATCCGGAGTTTCAGAACTTCAGCCTTGGAAAAATAAATATGGATAAATCCAGTGATCCAGTTGAATTCTGAGTATATAATCCTTTGTTTACTGCCAACAATGCTGTTTTACCTGTAGGTTCGATTTATTGTGAGATATTATCAAACCAGAACTTTTTTTGAAATTCTTGAAAGAAATTCCAGAACAACACACAGGATTGGTTGCTTCTTTTGTTATAACAGGTAAACATAGCAATAGACTTTCAGCTTTTTTCTTAATTATTGATCTTAAAGTACATAGATGCAATACTAAACACTATTTTTTTGTATATTTAGTGTAACTATGTATAACCATTTGTTAGCTGTCTGCAGCTCCAGACAAAATGTGTTTGCTGGCAGAGGGGGCAAACCGGCTCTTCTTATAGTAAAGGTGTTTGGCCCCCGCTCTAGACAAAGATCATTTGAATATGAGATGTTAAATGCATTTGTCTGACTCTATGGTTAACACCCTATTTTGTTGGCATTTCAGAGAAGCTGTCAGACCCGCGCCGTGCACAGAGCTGAGGCCGAGGTGCAGGCCGGGTCCTCCTCCACCTGCTGCACCCAGACAGAGACCCAGCCTCAGGAGGAGCTGCTCCTCCAGGACGGGCTGGAGCTGCCCGGCCTGAGGGACTTCCTGCAGCGGGTGGAGGACACTGTCGTCAGAGAGCTGGTCAGAAATGCCAGGAGTCACGCCTTTGATGAGTTCCAGGTGAACTGGGAGAATCACAGGCAGCGAGTGAGTAGGACCCATGAGCAAACACTGTGTTTTTTCATTATATAGGCAGGGGACGGCCCACCAGCCAAATGACAATGGGAAAGTGTGTAGTTGTTGCTGAGGACTTTACGTTTAAATATTTTTGGGCAAGTCTTTTGGACACAAGGTGGGGTTAATCTTCTTTGTATGACATTGTTCTTCATGTTTGCAGGTTTCATGCCTTCATTTCCTTCAACATACACAAGAGAGAGGTCTTCATGTAACCAGTGTTTCCTGGAACTGTACAGGTTCAGTTATTGCCTGTGCCTACGGTCGGTATGTTTGGGTTTCACCTAATAAATGTAGTATACGCAAACATTTTCCCAAATTGGGATCAATAAAGTATCTGTCTGTCTGTCTCTGTCTGTCTGTCTGTCTGTCTGTCTCTCTGTGTGTGTGTGTGTCTGTCTGTGTGTCTGTCTGTCTGTGTGTCTGTCTCTGTCTGTCTGTCTGTCTGTCTGTCTCTGTCTGTCTGTCTGTCTGTCTGTCTGTCTGTCTCTCTGTGTGTGTGTCTGTCTGTGTGTCTGTCTGTCTGTGTGTCTGTCTCTGT